>NW_021518801.1:0-271 GCF_001605985.2 Dendrobium catenatum | reverse complement strand
GTGATAAGGGTTATTATGTAAATTTTTTTCCTACTAGTTTCATATTAAGCCTAAATGATAAATTTGTTTTGAATGGTAAAATGGTAAATAATATTTACATGCTAGATTTAAATTGCATTAATTCTCTTACTGCTTTTTGTTTGAAAACTGTATCTGATGAGTCATGGCTATGGCATAGGAGACTTTTTCTATCTAGCATGAAAAACCTTAGAAGGATTACCCAAAAAAACTTAATGAGAGGTATACCTAAACTAGACTTTACTAAACCATC
>NW_021518800.1:0-391 GCF_001605985.2 Dendrobium catenatum | reverse complement strand
CGATCAAATCGTCCAGGATGATATAGGATCGTCCGGGCCGATGAGTTTCAGCAAGTACAGAAAAGGTCAGTAGATGGATTTTGAAGATGATTTGTCCTATCGTCCAGGACGATAAAAATATCGGCCAGGACGATGTGACTAGGAATTGAAAACAAGGAAAAGATGTTGATGATCAAGACCCTCAAAAATAAAACAAAAGAAAAACAGTCAAAACACAGTAAAACAAAAACAAAAACACAACGAAAATCAAAAGACAAATATTTTTGGATTTTAATTTTTCTAATTTTTTGTTGTTTTATGAAGGCATCATATGAGAATTTTTCCAAAAAGTTAAACTTTTAAAGTTCCAAGAGGTCAAGAAGTTTAACAAATCCTAATCAGAAGAAGGTAG
>NW_021518799.1:0-329 GCF_001605985.2 Dendrobium catenatum | reverse complement strand
GTGAGCAGCACGTGAATGGTAGTTATTTTTGCTACTGGGCTGAAGGTTTCAGAGTAATTAATTCCTTGTTGTTGATCGAATCCCTGAGAGACGAGATGAGCCTTGTATCGATCGATTGTGTCGTCCGGATATATCTTTGTTTTGTACGTCCATTTGCATAGTATATGTGCATTGAGAGGAGGTGGTACTAGCGTCCACGTGTCTTGTTGGTGAAGAGCTTGTATTTCTTCCGACACTGCCAAGCACCAATGTTGGAGTTTTTAGGCCTTTTCAAATGTAGTTGGTGTGTGGTTGTTAGAGACAGTGGCAGACAAATCAAAGATCTTTCT
>NW_021518798.1:0-618 GCF_001605985.2 Dendrobium catenatum | reverse complement strand
TCGCCCTCTCCTTTCCGCGAACTCCTTCGGTTCGGCCGAATGGAAAATGGGGAGGGGGGTTTCGGCGATCAGAATTTTTCGTTATATATCAAAACGATCAGAATTTTGCGTAGGATTTTCTAAAATTATTCCCGTCAAAATCCGACAACATTGTATTTTTCACTAAAAACTCGTCGTAGTGCTTTGAAAAGCGTGCGAGATCTAAAACGGCATTTTTCGGGTTTTCACAACAAGTATTGTGTATGACGAGCCCCTTGCAGCAGCTCATATGAGCTTCCATTTGTTGTAGTCCTGCATTTGCCCGTAGATGACATGTTGAGTACATGACGAGTCTCCTACAATAACTCGTAGGTATTTGCTTTGCATGAAGGTCGTCTGTATTTTCTTGCATATGGTATGTTGCATGTACATAACGAGTCTTCTATGATCAACAAACAAGGAGTGGAAGTTGGGTCGGCTTCAACTATGTGCGGATTCGACAATTGACGGGCGGCTGAGGATTGGAGCTCTCATGTGCGGGAACCAGCCGAAGGTTCAATCTCGCCTTCTCTTTTATGAATAGAACAGGAGCGCAATCGAGGAAAGCGTGAAGAAACCATTCGGCACCAAATGTACAAG
>NW_021518797.1:0-349 GCF_001605985.2 Dendrobium catenatum | reverse complement strand
CCCCCCCCTAAATAAAATTTCTAGCTCCAACACTGATTATAAGGTGGAAAAGTTTTTCTTCTATAGGGGTAATAGAGAAATTCTACAACACTTCTTAAAAGTGAGAAGTTACTTATTTTCAGTGCATACTTTTAAGATTATTTTGAGGCTTCATTTATGACAGCTTTATTATTATTTTTATAATAATTTTTTAGTTAAAAAAATTGTGAAAATCAACAAAAAATAGTGTTCAAAATCTATCCTAAATGAAGCCTAAGATCCAAGGTCTTTCTTTCAAGCTCTCGAAAAATAAGATGATTATTTATGTGGGGATAATTTTCTCATTAAAAATCTTTCTATATTTTTTTGG
>NW_021518796.1:0-223 GCF_001605985.2 Dendrobium catenatum | reverse complement strand
GATCGGAAGGATCGGTGGAAGGTAGATGGGAAGTGAAGCTGAGAAATATGAATCCCAAAGGGATTCTACAGATCGGGAAGAATGGATCGGACCAGAACAAAGCGGATGGAGCCAGAAGGGAGGATCCTCATCCGAGCGAGATGATGGAGCTGGAATCGAAATCGGGTGTGAGTATGAAGCTCAATTCGATGTACATTACGTCGGCCTCTTCCATGGAGGTTGA
>NW_021518795.1:0-508 GCF_001605985.2 Dendrobium catenatum | reverse complement strand
AAAATTTTTGTCCAGACGAAATTAATTATCGTCCAGGATGATCGGTTCTCTGTAAAAATTTCGTCCAGACTAATAAGATTTTCTTCCAGACGATTAACCGACTTAGAACGGTTTTCTACAGTTTTTGAACCTACCTAGTAATAACCGTTCGTACCGGACGAACTTAGTTCGTACGGGACGATCAGATTGTACGAAAATATTTCGTACACATATACAAAGAGGTTCGTTTCAAGGCTTTTAAGTAAAATCGTGCAGGACGATCCACGATCCTACGGGACGATCCACTGCGTACATAATTGAAAACTTGCAGTTTTTTGGCAGTTTTTCTTGTCTTTTGTATAAACAGTCCAAATTAGAGTGCCACCCAATCTTTTTATCATTTGATCTTCGTGCCTCTTGAGAGAATAGCCAAGGAGAGAGTGTGAGAGTGCATTCAAAGGAGGATTCCTACCACTGGAGCGTAAAGGTTTTACTTGGAGTTCAAAGGTAAGAATCTCTACTTGTAAAT
>NW_021518794.1:0-237 GCF_001605985.2 Dendrobium catenatum | reverse complement strand
ATGGTCACCCAGTCACAAACTAGACACCTAAAACTATACAACATTTTCAAACTATCTCATCAACATCAACACCTACAAAGCTCACCACCTTCACACGGCTTCTAAACATTCTGCTAGAGGAATACTATACATAGAATTCTAAGCCTTATAGAAATAAGGCACCTGGACACTTGTCCCCAAACCATCCAACCTTCAACCCCTTGACCAATAGTCTCAAACTCAACACTGATGGTTCCA
>NW_021518793.1:0-201 GCF_001605985.2 Dendrobium catenatum | reverse complement strand
GTTGGCAAAACAACTGAGCACACACTCACGAGTGAGGTTAAAAATTGAACACGTGAATTCTCTACTAAATTGTACTGTATGATCCCAATCATATTGTACGATCCCAATCGTACTAGACGATATATTAATTCATAAAATGAAATCAAGTGTTTAATTAAATTAACTTCTAGCATAACTAATTGTATTGTACGATCATAGTTC
>NW_021518792.1:0-255 GCF_001605985.2 Dendrobium catenatum | reverse complement strand
CAAAACTAATAGTAATTATGCTCGGTACAGATCGATATCGAACAATACCGAGTAGATCCGAGCATAACTATTATGACCTCTGCTCGGTACAGATCAATACTGAGAAGTACCAAGCAGTACCGAGCATAACTAATAGTAATTATGCTCGATACAGATGAATACCGAACAATACCGAGCAGATCCCAGCGAGTAAAATGAGGCCGGGAAAGATCATCCTATACAGCATGAATTATTGTATGTTCAAGGAACCAAATC
>NW_021518791.1:0-271 GCF_001605985.2 Dendrobium catenatum | reverse complement strand
AAATAGCCACTATCGACTATAAATGACTATATATAACCAAGAGAACTTAAAATAAAATAAAATATCATCACTGCTAAGTCTCAATCCGCAGGCTCCTTATATTTACTTGAAATCATATAAAAATCACATAATAAGCTTATAAAGACCAACAATGAACCAAAACTCACTATTTATCTTTAATATAAGACAAAAGAACTAATATGTATACTACAATACTAATCAATATCAATCAATAGTAAAAATCAATATGATTAGTAAAATAAGAGTATCT
>NW_021518790.1:0-223 GCF_001605985.2 Dendrobium catenatum | reverse complement strand
TTTGCCAAAAAATTGCTGTCGATAATAGGTGGTTTTTCTGTAGTGCAATAAATGTATGATATGCAAAAGAAATGGATTATTGGAATATTCATAATGAATTTTCAATACTTTAATTAAAATCATGAGCTAAACTTTTGCAAATTCATATATATATATGGAGCTAACCTCAGTCTGAGAAAATTACTTAATACGCTAAATGCCTTCTAATTCATTCCTTTTAAGT
>NW_021518789.1:0-249 GCF_001605985.2 Dendrobium catenatum | reverse complement strand
AACAAATCCTTTAATACTTAGAGCTCCCATTCCTAGAAATCCACTAATCCTATATACAATAGCTTTAAGTGAATCTCTTTTTTCTTTTTTTCTTTTGAAGAAATGTAAATAGCAAATTTATTAAAAAGAACTACAAACAATCAAATTCCTCCTTCAACAATTTAAAGAAATAAGGAGGAATCTTATTAGAGCTAATTTTTATAGCGAATCTGTTTTTTACAAAATATAATTTTGATGATAACAAACACT
>NW_021518788.1:0-205 GCF_001605985.2 Dendrobium catenatum | reverse complement strand
AATTAATTATGATTTATGATTTTAATTAATTTTAATAAAATTTAATTAATTATATTAATTAATTATAATTAAAACGATTAATTAAAAATAATTTGTTAATTAATTACAGTTAATTGATATTAATTATAATTAATAAGAAAATGCTTACTCTCTCCCCCTTCCCTCTCCTTCCTCGGCATTCGTGTCGGACTGGCAAACCGCCCCA
>NW_021518787.1:0-4437 GCF_001605985.2 Dendrobium catenatum | reverse complement strand
CGATCTGTTTGAGATTCGACAAAACGAACTTGAGAGAGGAGGATAGCACCGGAGCCGAGATTACCGTAGTATCTTGTTGCTCGGATGTTTGAGAAAGATCAGAGGTAGCCATGGATGCCCTGGATCAGTAACCCTGCTCTGATACCATGTAGAAATCTTGTATCGCAAGATCTGGATATGATACAGAGAGAGGAAGCATAGAGATTGTAGAGTCAAGAAGAACAGAGAGAATATTGTATATTATTCATATCAAGTTGATACAGATGTACACTATATAAGGACATGAGGACAACGCTACACCAAAGCTACAAAACTACTAAAGTATAAAATAAACTTTATTGTTTTACCCATGTTGCTGCTGTGAAAGACCCTAAATAAACAAGCCATATTCACGCGCGTGCCAAAGCCCACACGAACCTCACAATTACTCAGCAACACCTGCTCCAATGGAATCTTTCGTGCCTGAGCCGCTCTAATAGCCCTATTCAAAATAATCCCAACTTCGCTCTGCACCCTAATGTATCCCTTTCTTAAATTTCTAGTAATAAACATCATTCTCACCACGTACTTCCGCCTGATAATATTCAAAATATGACTCACCGTCTAACAGAATACAAATATTTAGCTCACTTAATAATCTGACCCTTTTCAATATATCAATGCCAAACAACTTAACACCACTCTTCCACGCCTACTCAACAGCAAATGCAATAGCTATATGTTATCTATAATCTCTCCCGGATTGTTACATATACCACATATTTTTAATCTACCTTACGCGACCCACTCTGTTTTCCTCTCATTCAACTCACACCCACACTATCTGTGATAATACCAACATAATCAATTCATTCAATAACTAGTCATATGTTCAATTTTAAAACTTTTTTATATTAATAAGTATAATACTTGACTCTTGAAATTAGTCTGCATATATGATTTAGAGATCAGAGATATAATTATATAATAAAATCAAAGCAAAACCGTAATAAATACCCTCATCGCTATACATCCATCTTGTCACCCCGGTCAAAATAAATCTATTCACGAGACCATCAGATTCCCTTTGATAACTTACTGATGTTATAATACCACCCAATAACTTCACCTTTATGTGTGATAACTAACGTAATTCTTTTCACACAATATTCTTGCATACCTCCCTATTTTCCATAAAGGAGTCTGATATAGTAATCTAGCAGACAACTCACCCATTGCGTGATTTCCACCGGTACATTCTGATCCCACTCTTTAATTAGACCCTTGTCCGATGTACCCACATGGCGTCGTTTGTCTCTATATCGTGTATAAGAGCTTTTTCCTTCGTCTTCCCATCCTCTCAATTCAGCCTTAACGGTATATTATAGCTAAGTTTAATCTATCGCTTCACCAATTATATTCATCTCTTCCTTTATTCCAACGAATAGACCGACAACTTTCGCCCAATCCTATCTACAATTCTCTCAATTTTATTTAAACTACTCACGTTCAAGCTAGCGAATCAATATGCGGATAATAGCTTATAAATAGTCTGATAAATTGAAGCATCACATATTTAATAATTAATATTCAATTAAATAAACTATTTACATAAGCATTGAATTATGATCTTAATTATTGCAATTTACTGACTGATAATTATTTATTACATTTTTATTAAGTTATAAAAATTTTGCTAGTAGGATAAGTTGGAAAGTTAATAGTAGCTGTTATGGATGAGCAGACAAGAGTGTGATATTTAAGAAGTGAGATCTATATCACAATGTAGTAGCTTCTCAGCACCTGATATTCTAACCCGAAATTAATACATATTAGATCAGGTTGTCCTTTATTAGCATAATCATAGCCACAATCAGCCCTCCCATGACCAATCAACAATCCCGATATTGAGAAAAAAAAATAGAATAACTTTCACATCTAAACAACACTACTAGAAGTCTATAGTTAACATGTGAGAACGAAATTTTTGAGCTTTGCCATCATATACGCAAAGCACTTTGTTTTTACAATCCATTATAAATTATTATATGCACAAACTTTTTTTTTTTAAATATTAAATATAATCAACTTGAACCTTCAAAATGAAAGATAGAGCAGAAAAGAGAAGTCTACTTACCAAGACCTATAAGCCAAACCAAATTATTGTACTGTGCTAAAAAAGAAAAGAGTTTCATTAGATCATCTCGAGCAGAACTAATTTAAACATTTTCCATTCATTAAATGAAGAAAATATTTATTCATCTTTCATCGAAAGAAAAATAACAACAAATTCGAATCAATAATAAAACCAAAATGAAAAATACCTTATATAGTAGAAGTATACGTTCGCCTACTTTTGAGAACAATTTCCATCTATATTAATACTTACATCGCGCATTTTAATGTACACTAAATAACTGTCTTAACAGAACATATTATCATATAAGAAGTAATATATCTAAAAATAATTTATTATTATTTTATTTCTGTATGAACATTTGAACCGCTCTCTTCAGGACTTTCCATCACCTAATCAGTCGTAAACTACTCTGCAACAAAAACAAGCTACCCATCCAAACAGTTTCTGTTCAGTTTTAGCCACTTGTCTAATGGCGACATAATCAAACAAGCTTTATCAAATAAAAATATCCGAAAATTTCCATTAATTATCGAAAAAGAATTAGAGTAAATTTCAGTCTATAATTATTACATAATTAACTATTAATCAATATTTTATAATTTATCCAATAAATATAAATATATAATTTATGTTATTTTCCTTCCACCAACATCGTGTAAAAATTTCTCCATCAGCCATCTTAAAACATCAAGTAATAAAAACTGTCGATACCAATATAAATAAGCGAAGTAATTTAGTATATAATATATATATAATAAACCAATTATCCAAAATGTTGCCCCTTAAATACTATATTCAAAAAATAATTATCCTTATTATAAAACAACATGAATTTTACTTATCAAATAACTTAAATATAAAATAAACTTTTTGTAAACCTTGATCACAATAAATGCCAAACAATAAATATAATATAAGAAAGATAATCCAATTGCGTGCATAATTTTAGTAATTTTTAATAAATATCAAACCACATAAAATTTGTACATTTTCAAATTAATTACTCTTTCATCTATAAAAATTTGCCCCAATGCAAGAAAATAACCTAATGTCAACTTAGTTTAGGAAAAAATTATCTCGCATCATCTAAAAAATATAAATTTCTTAATAAATTTACTGAACACGCAAATCCATCTCATGAGAAACTCTCAGAGCCAACTATCATCTAACACAATCAAAAAAACACATAAAAGCCAATAAATCTCATACAAAGCTAATACGTTTTTAAATAGCTATCATAATATACGATTTGTCTGTAAGTACATGTGCAAGAGAAGAAAATATAAATTGAAATATGGAAAGAAAGATAAAAGGACAATACCGTTTACAGACAAAATAGATTAAGACCTGGCACTCAATATTGGGGAAGTAACATCATCCACCACTTTAGTATACTAAATTTTAAATCATACAATAATTGTTAAAATGTTTAAGCCAATTATAAAAATTAGAAGATTCGCCCAACACACATTTTCACTTTTTCCATGCTATTGCCACACTATTTAAGTCTTCCACTCGCCCACCCGCCTCCGAAATTTCTGTAGTTACCCCCGTTTAAACCAATACCATAAAACACTAAAACTAGCATTAATGCCACCCACACAAGATAATCTGTGATTGCCGGCCCTAGAAGATAAAGACGTATCTTTAAAGAAAATCCATATCCCTACGAATTTATCCACATAATAAGCATTTGTTATAAATGTTTGTGTCTGCAGAGTGATTTCCATCAGATAATTGTAATCTCTTATTACTGTCCGAAATGACCAGAGATTATATCAAAAATGAAACCACATCAAGATTTACCGGAGAAAAGTCAAAGATCATATCCCGAACTAATGTTTTGCTTAAAATTCGGTCTATAATCGGATAAAGTAACCTGAGGGACAAACCCTCGGACGTAACGCTTAGGATCCAGGCGTTTTAGAAAGCCCTGGCAAATACGTATGGTCTAATATATTGCAGTTAATTAAATATGCGCCTACGAGAAACGCTGTACTTGCTATGACAGGACGCCGAAGGAAACTATACGTTATATGAAATTGCAATATTCTTTAATATTTGTAGATGCGATTCTTTTATTCCTTTATAATTTATATATATTTACGACACCATAATCCTTTCTATAACATCAATTATTCTCCATGGATATAAAAATAATCTCAAATATCATAGATTTAAATCACACAAAATATACTTCTCTTCTTATAGAAACCTATCAAAAAAATTTGTCTAGCCAACCCGTACTAAATTGCTAGAAAGTTTTTTAATATATGGCAATTCTTTCTCTGATTAAAACCTTCCTCTCTTTCTTTTTT
>NW_021518786.1:0-434 GCF_001605985.2 Dendrobium catenatum | reverse complement strand
AAAGAGCTCTCAAAGTTCTTTTAAATTTAACATTAAGAGAAGATGCCGGGTCCATCCCAGCGTATTTACTCCAAGATTTCTTCACAATCGCCTCTGCTCCATGGTAAGTTTCCCAAACTTCTTCATACCAGATATCAATGTTGTTCACCGTTGCAGGTTTAAAAATCTCTAGTAAAACAGGACAATGATCCGATGCTATACGAGATAAATGTTTCACCATAGCAAGATGAATAGAGTTCAAAGAAATGGAATTGATAAGACATCTATCCAATTTCTCTAGAAACTGAGCTCCTCCGGATTTGTTGTTACACCAAGTGAATTTAGGTCCCATAGACTTCACCTCATGTAAATCATTGTTGATCATAAAGTTCTTCAAATCTTTAGCTCCTTGAGACATGAAGAATTTTTTCCCAACTCTCTTATCATCTTGACAA
>NW_021518785.1:0-336 GCF_001605985.2 Dendrobium catenatum | reverse complement strand
AGGCTTATACATACTATGTAAAAGTATTATACACACTATGTACAAGTTTATACAAACATTGTACATGTTATGTATAAGTTTATACATACTATGTATAAGCATTATAAAAATTATGCAAAATTTTATATAAGTTTTGTACAAGCATTATACACCCTATATATATGCTATTTACGAGCATTGCACACACTGTATACATGAATTATACACATTAAATATATGTTTATATAAGCATTCTACCTTACATTCAATGCTATATACAAGTATTATACATAATATGTATATATTTATACACGCTATTCACAAGCATTATACACATTATTTATAAGTATTATACAC
>NW_021518784.1:0-257 GCF_001605985.2 Dendrobium catenatum | reverse complement strand
GCGGCGCTCATGAATGGGAAGAAGTTCGGCGGTGGTCAACGAACAGAAAGTAATTCATCAGCAGTGGTCCACGGATTGGAGGAAGTCTGGCGGTGGTCGTCGGACTGCAAATCTCTGTTGGTGTTCGGAAGACTAGTGGAAGTCTGGTAGTGGTCGGCGGACTAGCGAAAGTCCGACGATGGTCGACAAACTGGCGGGAGTTTGTCGATGGTCTGAAAAGAACTCTGGCGGTGGTCGGTGGACGGACGGAAGTCTGA
>NW_021518783.1:0-270 GCF_001605985.2 Dendrobium catenatum | reverse complement strand
TGGACGAATTAGATCGTCTGTACGAAATTTTTTCGTCGAGACGAACGATAATTTTCATCCAGGACGAACTGTTTTCGTCCAGGACAAACGTATCGTTTTTCTTTAAATAGGAAGGCTTTCTAACTCAATAATTACATCTCCAAACTTCACTTTCTATCCCTTTCAACTTCAAATTAACAATAAAATGATCATGTAAACTTCAAATTAACAATAAAATTTCAAAATATAAAAATTGTTTGTTGTACTTGTGTTTAGTTTTAAATGTTTTGT
>NW_021518782.1:0-219 GCF_001605985.2 Dendrobium catenatum | reverse complement strand
CCCCTCATCCTCTCATACATGACATGTCCAAGAACTCCTTCTCCCCATTGGCAAGGAACTCCAACACCCGATCTCCTCTCCTCTTCAAGTTACACGAAATCAGCCTCCTCTCCATACGAAGCCTCCTCCATCGTTCCTACAGCAGTTGCAGGCCGGCGATCTTCTAAATCTTGACTATATCATCTACATATTCATCTTCTTTCTTTTCCTTTTAACAAT
>NW_021518781.1:0-324 GCF_001605985.2 Dendrobium catenatum | reverse complement strand
AACCTTTTTTCCTCTTAGAAATTTTCATCTTATGAAAGACCTCTTGAGCAAGAAGAACATGATCCGACATCAATCTACCATGGAGGAATGCAGCTTGTTCTTCAGTGATACAATTTCCAATGAATTGCCTCATTCTATTAAAAATCATTGAAGCCACTAGTTTATATGTGGTTTGACATAAACTTATAGGCCTAAAGTTGGAAGGAGTTATAGGATTTTCTATTTTTGGAATGAGAACAATAAGGGTATCTTTCCAATCCCTATGCATGATACTAGTTCTAAAAAAATCCTCAATGGCTTTCCAAGTATCATCACCCACAATCT
>NW_021518780.1:0-254 GCF_001605985.2 Dendrobium catenatum | reverse complement strand
ATAGAAGATTAGTCTTTTCTTTTTAAATAATTAAATTGTGTTCAGAACACAAATTACATTCAAAGTGCAACGAAGAGATATAGTAAGAGGCTCTTACTTCTATACCTAGGTCGAAGTGCAGGATTACTTGCAGCGAAATGAGGAACCAGAGATGTATTAGAGGGAAGGAATAGCGAGTGACCGACTTCTCCTCTTAGGAAAGGAGTAACAAGACGGAGCAGCAACCGACTTATCCTCTTAGGAAAGTAGTAAAG
>NW_021518779.1:0-212 GCF_001605985.2 Dendrobium catenatum | reverse complement strand
AAATAGCCCAAGTAATAAGTCGTGAAAGGGAAAATGGACCATTATGTTGATGTTTTTTTTATTTTTTTGCTTTTTTGTTTGTGATATTAAGTTAAGTGTTGCAGAGATGAGGATGCTTAAGTGGATGAATGGCTTTACTCTTGGAGGCAGAATACGAAATGAGCATATACATGAAAATGTTGGAGTAGCTCTAATGGAAGATAAGATTAGAG
>NW_021518778.1:0-244 GCF_001605985.2 Dendrobium catenatum | reverse complement strand
GACGTCGCTCTTCAAGGCCTTCGAGTTCTTCCAACTGAAGTTTTGCATTTTGTTCATTCGTGATTTGATTCTGAACTGCAATCCTGAGCGAAGGGATTTGTATTTCCAAGGGTAAAACGGCCTCAGATCCATACACTAGTGCAAACGGGTTGGATTGGGTCGAGGTTCTATAAGTGGTACGGTAAGCCCAAAAAGCTTCCACCAACCGTTCATCCCACTATCATTTGTTATCATCAAGGGTCTT
>NW_021518777.1:0-235 GCF_001605985.2 Dendrobium catenatum | reverse complement strand
TTCCAAAACAAACCAAATTTGAATCAAGTACAACATGTATTAATATTAATGAAAAGGATTATATATTCATTTCATAATATTAAAACAGCTAAGAAAATACACTAAACTTTTTAATAAAGACAAACTAAAAATAAATACTAAAAATAAAAAAAACTAACACAACAAAACATTTAAAAACAAAACACGAGTACAACAAACACAAAGAAATTTATCTCTCATTCTCTATTCTTCTGGA
>NW_021518776.1:0-271 GCF_001605985.2 Dendrobium catenatum | reverse complement strand
AACCCGAACTCCGCGCCATCGCCGCCGTCCTCCGCCGCCGAGGCCCCTGCAGCCTCCTCGTCTTCGGCCTCGGCCCCGAAAGCCTCCTCTGGCGCTCGCTCAACCACGGCGGCCGTACCGTCTTCATCGACGAGAACCAGTACTATATCGCCCATTACGAGGAGCGCCATCCAGGCCTCGAGGGGTATGACGTGGCGTATACGACAAAGGTAAGTGAGCTCGGTGAATTGCTCTCCGCCGCGCGGAAGCAGGTCGGCGGGGAGTGTCGGCC
>NW_021518775.1:0-297 GCF_001605985.2 Dendrobium catenatum | reverse complement strand
ATTTCTTAATAAATTTTCATTAACTATTATTATTTATCAATATTATTATTATTATTATATTTTGTTTGCAATTTTTAAGTTATTACACTAAACCCTTCCACTTGATAGGAAAAGTTGATTTTATTTCTAGGTCAAGATATTTTGAGACTATTTGGGACTATTGTCTTACTATTTTTCAAAATAATTTTAGTACAAAAATTTTGTAAAAATAGAAAATAATAATAGTAATCATAATAATTATCTCAAATAGGTGAGAAATGGGGGATCACAATGGAGAAATCATCATAAAGCTAGTTG
>NW_021518774.1:0-256 GCF_001605985.2 Dendrobium catenatum | reverse complement strand
CTTTCTTTTTTACCAAGAGTACAGGGCTGGAAAATGGACTGACACTGGGCTGGATCACCTGAGCCTCCATTATCTCTGCTACTAACCTCTCAATCTCCTCCTTCTGAGCATGAGGATATCTGTAGGGTCGCATGCTGATGGGTGCTACCCCTGTCTTCAACACAATAGCATGCTCCCTGGATCTGATAGGGGGTAGCCCTTTGGGCATCTGAAACACTATAGAGTGTTGTTGTAGAAGATCCTGGACCACCTCAGG
>NW_021518773.1:0-1098 GCF_001605985.2 Dendrobium catenatum | reverse complement strand
GTTGCCCATAATAGGCTACACTCAAAATAAGAGAGCATTAATCCTATTTAGCCATATACGCTACCAAATGAAATAAAACTAGCCTGAAGTTATCATGAATAAGCGGCTCAGCTCCGGTGTCAAGCACGGTATGTCATGATCAGCGTTGTTCTTGGAAATGAGATTCATCACTTGTTGGTGAGGATGTCCTTAGCGGTGATGCCAGCGACGATGAGAAGGGATGATAGCAGTTAGCGCCTGAGCAAGATGACGAGTGTTAGAGGAGGAAGAAATGGAGAAGATCCCTGCGCTGCATGATCCCGAGAGGACGGAAGCCTCAGTTGTATGATCCTTAAGTGTAAAGCCAGATTCATCAAATAGGATAGAAAGATTGTTATATTTTGCAAGATTAGAAACAAAACATAAGTTGTATGAAATATTAGGTAAGTGTAGCATATTTTGAAGCAGGAGTTTACGATTTGGTGTCGGAAGGAGTCCAGAGCCGGAGTGAGCGATAGGGATGTTACGGCCGTCGCGGATGGCGACGGAGTCAGAACCGCGATAGGTAGATGACTGAGATATGTTGTCTATGTTGTTCATCAGGTGAGCAGACGCACCTATGTCCAAGATCCAGTCTGACACTAGATTGGATGAGGTGGCAAGAAGAGCTTGAGGATTAGCAGTGGGAGTAGGGTAATCAAGATTCAACCTGTGCCGGCAAACATTGGCTTGATGACCGCATTTGTCGCATATTTGGCAGATTGTGTATCCTACTGATGACGGACGAGACGAGTTTGTGTTGTTTCGACCTCTGCCATAATTGGGACCTGATCGACCCCTATTTCTTCCGCGGCCACGAGATGAGAAAAGAGCAGTGGTAAGATTTGAGGTATTGCTTTCTTTGGATGATTCATGTGAGAGGTTTATCTCTTCACTTAAAAGAAGTGAATACAGATCGTCAAGAGAGATAGGAGATAGAGTGGTGTGAATTGAAGTTTTAAACGCCTGATATTGAGCGGGTAGGCCATTAAGAGTGTAAAGAAGAATGTCTTCCTCATCTAAGGTAGATCCTGCAGCTAGGGGTGTAACCGAGTCGAGTCGAGTCGAGTATTTGCCTTA
>NW_021518772.1:0-575 GCF_001605985.2 Dendrobium catenatum | reverse complement strand
CCAATCGCCCCCCGCTCTTAAAATAAAATTCTTAGAACCCCTTGTCAGCTTTAGTGTTATTTATTGCAGGCTTTTTCCATTTCAAGTCTTCAATCCACCTTCTACTCGGACCATGCAATGCTTCAACTGTTGGAGAGAAAGACTGAGGTAAAATATTGAAAGAGAGAGAAAGGAATGACTTTCCATTGTGGACGTAATAATGAAAAGAGATTTTGATTGTTGAGATATCTTCTAAGGGATTTGGCTAAAGCTAAAACTGAAAGCTTAAAGAGGCTTAAAGCTGATTGTTTTAATGGCCTAATAGAGCAACAAGTTCGCCAAAGAGAAAATCTGCTCTAATTTTTGTAATTATTCATTTTAAAATTATTTATTAATTCAAAGAAGTCACCAACATCTTTTTTTGGACACATGAAAAACATCAATAGTTTTTTCCCCTTTTCTTCTCTCTCGCGACTCGTGACTTTTGTTTTCCCTTTCGCTCCTCTCTCGCCCCCAAACGAAGACTGCCAGTGGCAGCTGTTTATACCTTCTAAGCTCTAATGATCATGTTATTTGCATTCTCCTCTTGGATCTGG
>NW_021518771.1:0-215 GCF_001605985.2 Dendrobium catenatum | reverse complement strand
TGCATTTAAAAATTTAAATTTTTTTTAGTGGACCCCCGCTATTTTTTTATATGGCGAGCGGCAGCTACAGTGCTACTTGTCTCTTAAATTTTTATTTTTTTTAAATAACATTTCTGCCAAAAAAATTCTGAAAAAAATTAAGAAAAATTCTGAAAATTTTGAAAAGGTTTCTAGGAGTCTTCTCCCTCCAATTTAAAAAAATTCCCCACTCTTTT
>NW_021518770.1:0-272 GCF_001605985.2 Dendrobium catenatum | reverse complement strand
CTCTTTCATAATTAGCTCTCATCCTAAGGAATCAAATAAGGTGACAATTTGAGTAAACCTAGTATACATGTCAGAAATTGATTCAGTAGGTTTCATATGAAAATGTTCGTAGTCATGTAATAAAATATTCAACCTAGATTATTTAACTTCATTAGTTTTTTCATAAGTAATATATAGTATATACCAAATTTCTTTAGCAGTAGCACAAATTGAAACACATATATAATCTTTCAATTTTAAAGCACAGAAAAAATAGTTTAAGCATTTGCATT
>NW_021518769.1:0-309 GCF_001605985.2 Dendrobium catenatum | reverse complement strand
ACCGTCCAACTGGGACGAGGAGCCAGGATTCAGCTGACAAATGCTGTCATTGAAACTGAAAATGCTGGAGCCACCATCTACTTTGGTGGGCTCAAATTCTCAGCAGCTACTACAAGGGTTGCTGTCATCCCTGTGCACGACGTAAACTCTGAAGAACTTTCTGGAAAGTCCCATTCTATAAGGACTACTTCCAGAGGTGCTGCCCAAGGAAGAATTTCTGTGTTTGAAAGACTATCCCAACCTGAAACCCTTATTACAAAAAGGGTTATTATTGGAAATAAAATTTCTGTGGCGACTGCAAATACCATT
>NW_021518768.1:0-253 GCF_001605985.2 Dendrobium catenatum | reverse complement strand
TAGAGGCCAAAAATCAGGTTCAAACCTTTTCAAATCTGATAGCTTTCTTACTTGGGGGAGTGAACTCCAACAAATTTAACAAAATCGGACAATGATCTGATGCCAACCTTGCCAAGTGTCACACAAATAGCCTGTGAGAAGTATTGAAAGTAGCTGAGTTAATTAGGCACCTATCCAGCTTTTCAAGAATTTTTGTCAGCCCTTTTTTATTGTTGCTCCAAGTAAACTTTGGACCAACACAAGCTACTTCATG
>NW_021518767.1:0-377 GCF_001605985.2 Dendrobium catenatum | reverse complement strand
ATGTTAATTTCTCCTTAATCCATTTAGTTGGAGTTAGTCTTTCAGTTACAAATTTTTGATGTTTCAAAACAATGTTTCACTTTGGTTTTCTTTTTATTATCATGTTTTTCATTTGTTATTTTCTTTTATTTTCTTTTCATTTTTTTATTTCTTTGAATATTTTTGCTAAGTACTACTACTTAATGATTTTGAATATCTATTTTTCCCTTCCCGTTATGTGACCTAAGTAATTACTACTTAAGGTTCATCAAAGATCTTATGATTCCATAAGTACATGGTTACATTAAGCCTTTAAATTATTTTAAATAAGTCATTATAACTAAGCATTTAACCAATTAATCCTAAGATAATTACTCAAGTGCTAAAGTGCTTTTAGT
>NW_021518766.1:0-382 GCF_001605985.2 Dendrobium catenatum | reverse complement strand
GCTGCCTGATAAATTGATAATCAATTTCGATATGCTTGATGCGAGCATGAAAGACCGGGTTGAGAGCCAATGCCAAAGCGGAGGTATTGTCGCAGTAAAGTGATATTGGTTGCGGAATGTGAAAGTCTGATTAAAGGCGATGAAGCCAGATAAGATCAGAGGTAGCAGACGCTAGAGCTCGGTATTCCGCCTCGGTGGAGGACTTAGCCACCATGATTTGCTTTTTAACGCACCAGGATATTAGGCTCTTGCCAAGGAAGATACAGAATCCAATTATGGATTTTTGGTCAAGGGAGTCACTAGCCCTTAAAGTAAAACTGAAGTTAGAGAGGCTTTAAGGAAAAGGAAGGGTGGAAAAGCTGTTGGACCTGATGATATTCCA
>NW_021518765.1:0-260 GCF_001605985.2 Dendrobium catenatum | reverse complement strand
TTCATTATAAAGAAATTATCAAAAATAAATAAAGCTCCGAGAAAATTCTGGACCGATGCTCATTAATGAAATTCCACCGCTTGTTTCCAACATCCTGTGTCGCTCGTTGGTTACGATGTATTGTCGCTCGTTGCTGCTACCTAGAGGTGCCATTATTATTGTGATGCAACTCATTACTACTGCTCATGTCAACGCCACTATGAGACACATCCATTCATATTGATGCAACTCAAATATTATGGTCAGTCAATTTGGTTCAT
>NW_021518764.1:0-1540 GCF_001605985.2 Dendrobium catenatum | reverse complement strand
TTGAATGGAAATTATCTTTTTGTTTTTGTATTGATCAGTTATTTACTACACTTTATATCTTTTATATTTTTGTGGATTTTGAGTTTCTACTTTGTTAATTTGTGGTGCCATAATTATTTGTTTTCAGAGCTAAAATAACTTTCTTTTGGAATAACTTACGACTGACAATTTTTCAATCTAATATTTTTGGATTTAATCGAGTTATGATTCTAATGGGGCTTCTCTATCTTTGGTTATCACATCATTCTATGGTTCTTCATATAATCGCTTAGATATTAGTTGATTAGCTCTATTGGTTGGATCTATGGTTTGTTAATGAAGTTAATGTATCAATTTATGCTAATATGTTGCTATTGGTGGGCAAATGTCAATGATGATAGCCCACAAAGCTACATCATAGCCTTCACTTCACTATATGAAACTAATAAACTTAATTACATGTTGTAGTAGTGGCTTGATTTTGTCTTTACTCATATACTAAACTTTTTTGAAGTCTCTATGCGAATTTTGATTTTTGAGTGAGGCTTAAAAATATATATATAACTTTGTGTTTAGAATGATTTTGGCTTTTAGTTTTGCACTACGTGAACTACGTTCTACGTTCCTATATTTTTATTGCGCTGGACATATGGTGTGAACCTTATGTGACTTGAGGCATTTTTTGTGGCTTTCATTTAATACTGTTGAATATGGGATCCTATTTATTTTGCTATTTTGTTGTCGGTTTTTAGGACAAGGATGATAACCTCCATTTCAATATTCATAATAATTCATGTGAAACACAACAAATACGGGTTGTCTATCTGTAGAATGTATGGTTAAGAACATATTTGTTATTTGGAGCAAACTATTTCTAATTCCTCTCCTATAGTTTCCCGTGTGCGAACCATAATCATCTTTTAGTTTGTTTATTTTTATTAAAAAAAATAAACGTCGCCCTTATCATTTTCAAATAAAAATAATTATAAATTTAAATAGCAAAAAAAATTGCCCAAAAAATAGCCAAAAATTTAACATGCTGTATATATTGCAATTAAACAAAATATCCAAAATTTTCAATGAAATCAATATTACCTCTGCCCTAACTTAACAAATGCTGAGCTAGGTATAAGTCTGAGTCGGACAGGGCTAGGGTTCCTGATAGCGCGATATGATTGACCTTCCTGCGGCGGCGGCGAGGGCGACGGCGGAGGCGGAGGCGGAGGCTTTACCCGACGATGTATTATTGCTTGATTTCTCCAGCGACCCAAACTGTAACCTGGATGCCCCTACGCCGCAGCTCTTCCAGGATATCTTCGACGCAGCCATTGACGACCCCGTACCCAACTTACCCCATACCCCTTCTTTTCAAGAAATCTTACAAAGGTCTAATATCTTCGCTTTGGCGTTTTTGGTATTCTAGGGTTCGGCCGTGGATGGGGAGGAAGAAGAGCTGGAATGGCTGGCGAACAAGGACGCGTTCCCCCCTTTAGAAACCTCTTTCGACCCAGTTTCACGGCTGCCTTTCCGGCCGCCTTCGAGGGCACGGAGTGGCGGCCGG
>NW_021518763.1:0-256 GCF_001605985.2 Dendrobium catenatum | reverse complement strand
CAGACGATCTAATAAAAAACTGCTCTCAAAACGGTTTTTAAATTCACGCAAACTGTTCTTTTACACATCGTCCCGTACGAAAACATTTTGTCCTGGACGATTTCCTCCAAAAAAAAATTTTAATTTTGAATTTTTTAAATTAACAAAATCAACAAAAACAATCAAAAACACACAAAACATAAAACAAAATCATAAAACCAAAAACAATTCATTAAAAAACACACAAAATTCACAAAATTACAAAAACAAAACACAA
>NW_021518762.1:0-1106 GCF_001605985.2 Dendrobium catenatum | reverse complement strand
GTTAGATCTCCGAGCTTTGCTTATGAGTGTATCACTACCCCACTCATAGATGAATCATTGCAAGCATTTGGAATGATCGTTTGCAAGATTCTTATGGACATCATTCTCCAGTCCTGCTCATAGTGTATTGAATGCCTTTGTCATTCATCATGTTTACATTCATCTTATTAGTTGCACATTGACCCTTTTTACTTTAAGGAATTATTGTATTCTCTTGCCACTGAACCATTATAGATTGTATGGATATCCTAACAATTGTTTCATGTGTGATATGAGTGTCATATATTATCACTTAAGAGTTAATTTGATCAAATGCTCAAGTAGTATCTCTCACAACCTTCATATTGCTTGTAAACAAGCTACTCACAAATTCTTTGTCCTAAAAGATGGATTGTAATATGTATGATGTGTTCGACACCATTGTTCATTAATCTCTTCAATCCAATTGAGATACTACCTGATCTTCTTTGAAAATTTTGTGTGATAAGTTATGAGCATGCCATTGCATCATTCACCTAATCATTGTTTGCAAGTCATCATCTTATCAAATTTACAAGTTTTTATTAATGCCCATCTTTATTTTCTCATTCATTTGTTCATTGTCAAGTCCCACTTGATATTGTATGGTTCAAGTTCAGTATCTTCAAGTTCTTATGCACTTGGCTCAAGTCCACAGCTTTATTTAAATTTGAATTAGGTTAACGTTCAATTCAAGATAATTTAGATTTGAGTTCATTTAAGTCAATTGTATCAAGTTCACAAGTCCCCTGATGTCCTTTGAGTTCAATAAGCTCCAGTTCAAGTCCTTGTATCTTCAGTCTAAATTTTGGCAGCCTCCCGTAGTCTCCCCCGTTTAGGGGGGAACTACAGGAGTCTTAGCCTACCCACCACATCAAGAAAGATATGCACGATCAGTGTCGTGAAACACTGTGGTTGTAGTCTTCATCCTCCACCATGCCAAGAAAGGTGTGCATGGGTCTTCCGAAAGCACCTGTTTGAAAAAGTCAGTTTTTTCCCATGTACAGGTACTTATATTTTTGCCCCGCCGTGCTAAGAAAAGTGCTCACAAGGTTCACCCGCCTTGTCGTAGGCATCACACCAAGTTC
>NW_021518761.1:0-204 GCF_001605985.2 Dendrobium catenatum | reverse complement strand
GAACTTTGGATATTATGTATAAGATAGATTATTGTAGAAAGATAGGAAGAATCTTAGTTTCAAAAACTATTGGCTAAAATGAGTTAGACTTTTGTTTAGAGAAGAAAATCATACCACTAAACAAGGTCGGAAGGAGGGAAACCATCAACGGTGTTTTTCCCTTTAAATAATTTTAGAAAAGCTAAACACTATCTTCAAAACTCC
>NW_021518760.1:0-217 GCF_001605985.2 Dendrobium catenatum | reverse complement strand
AGTGGACGTAGGTCAAGATTTGATCGAACCACTATAAATCTGGTGTGTTCTTTCCTTTATAATTTACGCATTTAATTTTCGCATTGCATTTTATTTGTGGTGGATTTTGGTTTGGCTTTTTTATTGCGAAAGATTTTTTTAAAAATACCAATTCACCTCTCTCTTAATTAGCCTTGGGCAACTTCATAAGGGCTTAACATCCCTAACTAACTTTCAC
>NW_021518759.1:0-238 GCF_001605985.2 Dendrobium catenatum | reverse complement strand
GAATTGGCATTTTAAAAAATCTTTTGCAATAAAGCACAAAAAATCTTAAAACCAAATCACCACATAAATCAAGGTGCAAAAATAAATAAACGCAAAAGCAAAATAAAGAAAGATCACACCAAATTTATAGTGGTTCGGTCAATCCTTGACTTACATCCACTCCTCGGAGGCACCCTTCGAGTATTGCACTAACTAAGTGTTTCTCCTTTAGCTCCCATAGCTAGGCGGAGAAGCCTTT
>NW_021518758.1:0-265 GCF_001605985.2 Dendrobium catenatum | reverse complement strand
TTCATTTATCAATAGTTTATTGATGGTTTATTGAAGATCCTCAAATCCATTGTGTTAATGTCTTCTTGAAAGGAGTTGTGCACAACACATACAAGATCTTTTAATTATTTAAAGTATTTAATGACCTTTTAAATTCAATGCTAATATGTTCTTCAAAAGAGTCAAACATAAAGCATGAAAGATCCTTTAATTATTTGTTAAATATTAATTATGAAATTTATTTTATTAAAGTAAATTTAATAAAATTAATTATCAAATTAAATTT
>NW_021518757.1:0-881 GCF_001605985.2 Dendrobium catenatum | reverse complement strand
TTTTCTGGGGCTACAGGTGATATGGGGAATTTCATGGTAGCTAATGACTTGGTTGATCCAGGTTTTTTGGGTCCAACTTACACATGGACAAATAACAAGGATGCGAGGAGTAGGATTTTTTCAAGACTGGATCGTTTTCTTATTAGCTCCTCTATTTTAGATTCCTTCCAAGGTTTAAAGGTACGACACCTTACTAGACTTGCTTCTGATCATTGCCCAATTCTATGTTCCTTTCAAAGTGAAGTGAGGATATCTTATTCTCATTGGATAAAATTTGAAGATGTGTGGGCTAGCTTTCCTAAAGCTTTGCAACTAGTTTGGGATAAATGGAAAGTAGATGATGAGGGAAATGAGGCTTGTAAGCTAAATAAGAAGTGTCAAAGAACTTTGAAGGCTCTATTTTTTTGGAGTAAAAACAAAGTTAAAATGTTAAATCAATTGAAGGAGGAGCTTGACAAGGAGATTAAAGAGTTGCAGGAATTGAA
Organism: Dendrobium catenatum; assembly: GCF_001605985.2. Classification (NCBI taxonomy): domain Eukaryota; kingdom Viridiplantae; phylum Streptophyta; class Magnoliopsida; order Asparagales; family Orchidaceae; genus Dendrobium; species Dendrobium catenatum. The sequence continues at coordinate 396 of NW_021518757.1, read as the reverse complement.
GTGTTTGCCAAGTGGTTTGACTGTTGTTCAAGAAGAAGCTTTGAAATACAAAGTTCAGTTGCTTAACAGTACTTTGGCTCGTTTAATGTTATGGTGGAAGCAACGAGCAAAAGTTAGATGGATTGAAGAGGGAGATGGCAATACATGTTTCTTCCATTTTATAGCCTCTCCTAGGAGGAGGACCAATAGTATTAATTCTTTGAAACTTTCTGATGGTAATGTGGTTTCTGAGCAAAGTGAGATTATGAAGGGTATGCATGAGTTCTTTGAATAGAAATGGAAGGGACAAGGTATTATAGAGCATGGCTGGCCTTCATTTGAGCTGCAAAGGGATTTCTTGTCACAATTTTCTGGAACGTTGGACAGTGAAATTTCAAGAGAGGAAATTTGGGAGGT
>NW_021518756.1:0-433 GCF_001605985.2 Dendrobium catenatum | reverse complement strand
TGTGAACATTAAGGGGCATATTAGGAATATGATTCCTTCCCTTATTTGTTGGTTCATTTGGTTGGATAAAAATGATGCTCGGTTCAATGGTGTCCCTATGAATTAACAAAGAATTATTCAAAAAATTGTGGATAAAGTCAAGGCGCTATTCTCTGCTAATCTTCTTGCTTTGAAGCATTTTAAAAATGTCACTTTTACTTTGGAGTTTTTTGGTATTCAGGAGGTGACGCTGAATCCTCTTGGTCTTTCTAATGGTATTATCTGGTGTAAGCCTTCTACCAATTCCATTAAGATTAACATTCACTGTATTCATGTGAGGAATATTACTAGTGCTGGTGGCCTTTTGCGGGATCATAATGGGGCTATGGTGTTAGCTTTTGCTGGTATTACAGGGCTTTCTGATATGCTTGGTGGCTTACTTAGTGCTATTATT
>NW_021518755.1:0-213 GCF_001605985.2 Dendrobium catenatum | reverse complement strand
AGGCCAGGCCATTCGCAGGATCATCCAGACCGATATGGTTCAATAATTGCGTATAGGCCGATTGGTCAAAAAGGTAGTCCTATCATCTGGGCTGATCAGATATCAGCTGAGCCAATTAGTCATAGTAGATCATCCCGAGGAGTCAAGCCGGATGATCATTAAAAAAGCATATCATTCGGGCCAATTCGGTGGATCGTCCAGGATGATGTACAT
>NW_021518754.1:0-924 GCF_001605985.2 Dendrobium catenatum | reverse complement strand
AACCGTGCCCCTTGATCCCAAATTTACTAATCCATGCACTTATACACATCAAATAGGGAAGAGAAATTTTGGACAAGTCAGAGACATTCCAAATTCACTCTCCGAAAGTCTCAAGCTATGCAGACTTCAATTAAACACACAAATACATAAATACCATAAACATTCAAATGGAAATTGACAGTTATACATAAATAACTAAGGCTTGGAAATATAGAGCTTTTGAATATCTCCCTGAGATTTTTCCAATGAGCATAAAATCATCTAAATTAGTCGTGTGGAGGGAGATATTAGTTTTTAAAGTTTCCTTGAATTTCTGGATTAATTAAATCCCAATTTACATAGTTGAATTAGTCAGACCGTGCTTTTACACACAACATGATCCAATTGGTAGGGCAATGATTGTGTGCTATGTAAATGTGTGATTAGTAATAGCCGTCGGATCGGGAATTGTACAGCTACTCTAAAATATTGGGACCTAATCCAAACCATTGATTAAAATCAACAGTTAGGATTACGTTGTCAACCTCCCACATAGACCTGAAGTCATTAACATTCTCCGACATAATCTGAGAGATCCCGCTGGCGAACTCTTACAAAATGTTTGTAAGAAACTGCTTTAAGAAGCAATAAAAAAGCCATCCCAATTGAAGCCTAAGTAAAAGGTTTTATTTGGGACAATTTTCTTACTGCTATTTAAACCAAGGGATAAAAAAGTTTTAGACTAAAATAGCTTTAGAAAGTAGTAGAACATTTTATTACCCTCTTCTTCTATGTGTTCTATCCATCAAACCACACAAGTCACCACAAAAGAAATTGAAATAGAATAGTTTTATTTGCATGAAACAATACCAAATAGCTATCCATATGATAATGGCGCGAATGCTGCTTCAATGATTTCATTGAATATTAGGTAATGATTTTGAA
>NW_021518753.1:0-235 GCF_001605985.2 Dendrobium catenatum | reverse complement strand
TGGCCATTTTTGCATTGCCTCAATTTTAGTTTGATCCGCTGCCACTCCCTCTTGGGAAACCACAAGTCCCAAGTACTCCACACTTGCCTGAGCAAAACTGCACTTCTTCAAGTTGGCTTTCAACTGATGCTCCTGAAGTACTTCCAATACCACCCTCAGGTGTTCCAAGTGCTCCTCCACAATCCTGCTGTACACCAAGATGTCATCGAAAAAGACCAGGACAAACTTCCTGAGG
>NW_021518752.1:0-418 GCF_001605985.2 Dendrobium catenatum | reverse complement strand
CTAATGAAGTTAAACAATCCCGTTTGAATATTCTCTTTCATGACTACAAACGTTTTCACATGAAACCTCATGAATCAATTTCTGACATATATACTAGGTTTACTTAGATAGTTACTTCACTGCATGCATTAGGAAAAGAACTTTCAAACTATGAAAAAGTAAACAAGATTTTGAGATGCTTGCCTTCGTTATATTATGCTAAAATCACTGCAATCACTGAATCTAAGGATTTGTACACTTATTCTATTGATAACTTACTTGGCTCACTCATTGCTTACGAGCAAGGGGTGAATCAAAGAAATCTTGATGCAGGAGAGAAAAAGAAGGAGAAAATAGTTGCAGTGAAGGCGCATAAATCAAATTATGAATCTTCCGGGTCTAAAAGCGATGAAGTTTCCTTCATCATAAGGCAATTCAA
>NW_021518751.1:0-356 GCF_001605985.2 Dendrobium catenatum | reverse complement strand
AGTAAACTGTCAGAAAGCTGCCGTAATTCTAAAGGAAAATTGTCCACCGAAAAGCCACCAATAATTAGCATTTTTTCGGTGTTGTGTGTGTAAATTGAATGAAGAGTCCGAATACCATTTAATGAATAAAACTGAAGGTTAGGTTGCATATGGGAAGAAACTCAAGGGGCTTTTGTAATGGTAATATGGATAATATAGTTATGTCATATCATGGTTGACGTTGCATGAAGAGCCTGAATAGGAGAAACCTCAATGAAGTAATATTTTAGTGTTTTGAGACAAGTTTATTATAGTTTTACATTTTAGATGAGAATTATACATTTTATGAAAAAGTTATTTTTTATAGCGGCTTTTAA
>NW_021518750.1:0-254 GCF_001605985.2 Dendrobium catenatum | reverse complement strand
CATGGATCAACATTCCATTTTCAAAATTTTTTTTTTTTTGAAAGGAAACAAGAAACAAAGACAAAGAAGAACATGTCTCTTTCATATAACCTAGGGTTCAAGACATATCAATCACCTGTAGCAATTACGAACATCCAAACATTTCACATAATGTAATTTTATGGACTTCTTAAAAAAAGGTAGAGAGTATGAAACATAAGCATGCTTTTTTAACTTTTTTATTTGGTCCAAAATCTATACAATTTTTTTAGTAG
>NW_021518749.1:0-298 GCF_001605985.2 Dendrobium catenatum | reverse complement strand
TGCCGCCGCACCGGGAAGCTGCCGGATTCCTTGTGATAAAATAGAAATAATGGTGTCGAGGCCGGAGGAGGCGAGGGAGGCAATGACGCTGCCGGTGGAGGAGAGGCTCTCCTTGCACGTGTCTTGGTTTCCAGGAGCGGCGGAGAGCCATGATCGGACGTCGACGCGGTGGTCGCCGGTGTCGAAGTTGACGGCAGCGGTATCTGGTCCCGACCGACGCCGGTCACCTCAATGGAGACGCGGCTAACGCCCTTCGGCGGAGAGCCAACTAGCCTTCTCGCACTTCTTATCGTCCCTT
>NW_021518748.1:0-211 GCF_001605985.2 Dendrobium catenatum | reverse complement strand
CGCATAACTTTTGGTATGTTGTAAATGTGATTATTCTGCACGTTTTAAGTATTTTCCGAAAGATTTCGTCCGGTCCGTTTTGTTTCTGCAGAGTTTTATTTTGACTACAAATTATTATGATGTCTGAATTGGTTTGTGCAGTAGAAGATTAGTTTAACAATGTTGCTGTGCACATTCTGTATTAATTTGGTGATCTGTAATTTCTGGAGAT
>NW_021518747.1:0-292 GCF_001605985.2 Dendrobium catenatum | reverse complement strand
TCAAATGCTTCATGGTACTCTTCATCCCACTTAAAACAAATATCTTTCTTCATTAATTTGGAGAAGAGCTAGCACCTACCCAACAAATTCGATATGAATCCCTAAATGAAAGCCAGTTGTCCTTGCAAGGAGTGGAGTTGACAAAAGTTTCTAGAAAGTGGCATCTCCATAATTTCTTTTATCTTATTGGGGTCGATCTCGATTCCTCGGTGCCAAACAACATATCCCAAGAATTTATCGGAGAAAACTTCAAAAGCATATTTGAGGGGATTCATCTTTAGATCATACTTTC
>NW_021518746.1:0-241 GCF_001605985.2 Dendrobium catenatum | reverse complement strand
ACTTCCCCTGGAAAATCTCTCATCCTATCTCATCCTCCACCAGAAAGTCACCATTCCAATATCTCTCCTCCTACAATTCCTGTAGTGGCAGAAACTTCTACTAAGGAGTCCTCTTCTCTTCTTCCCCAATCCACTGAACAAATGTTGGATCTGTCCAAGTCTCAGACTCCCAACATTGCTCCTGCAAACATTCCAAACCTCAATTCTCCCACGATCCCGACTTCCTCCTCTTCAGAGCCAG
>NW_021518745.1:0-212 GCF_001605985.2 Dendrobium catenatum | reverse complement strand
CGTTATAAATTCTCCCATTTTTACCCTAGGGTAGTATGCTTTGTCAGTGAAAAGAGGTTGGCATGTCGATGGACTCGCATATATATCTAAACACATAGCATATGCACAAGCATGCAATTCAAACACAAACAAACATGTATGACATTCACACACCCACCAAACGCAAGCACCCATATGATTACCCTTATGCTTACCAACCGAACATTAACCCA
>NW_021518744.1:0-286 GCF_001605985.2 Dendrobium catenatum | reverse complement strand
CAGGTTGGTGAAAGGGAGTATTGTAAGGGCTTCTCTGCCTTGTCGAGGGGGACAAAAGGAGAGCTATAGTTTGTAGTGAAATTCTCGAAGCAGAGGACTCCGGGGAGTGGACGTAAGTCTTTGTTTGACCGAACCACTATAAAATTATGGTGTGTTTTTTCCTTATCATTTTTTATTCTTGCAAGCATTTTATTTTCATAATACTTTCTTAGTGAAAACTTGTGAAAGAAAAAGGATTCTATTGTTGCACGTTGAGTACAATTGTTTAACTTCGTAGTGGTTTAAA
>NW_021518743.1:0-392 GCF_001605985.2 Dendrobium catenatum | reverse complement strand
TGAGGTAAGCATTCGACCTCAAAATGTTCCTTATGTGGAGGGGAAAGGCAAAGCGATTGAGGTGAGTTCAGATTCAAAGACACCGGATAATTTGAGAAAAGTTGATGTCAATGAGGTAGGCATGGATCGTGGAATGACTTCCTCAGGGATGGATATCTTTGTTCAAGGTTACGGTAAAACTACTGCTAACCAGCATAGCAGTATGTTTGTTGACAATTGTCATTTATCAGAGAAAACCTAGGAAAGCCCAAATTTCCGCAAGCAGGCTATACAAGCAGAGAGGATTGCAGAACAGAACAAAGAAACTGCTGTTAACCAGATGGCTGATCTTATGACTGAGATGAAATTGGAAAAGATGATAAGTGGCAATGTATGGAATAGAAAACCATACA
>NW_021518742.1:0-304 GCF_001605985.2 Dendrobium catenatum | reverse complement strand
CCGGAGTGTGAGGCTAGTTTTCAGAGATTGAAGGATTATCTAACTTCAGCTCCAGTGTTAGCACTACCGTCAGGTACGGAAGGATTTCAAGTGTTCAGTGATGCTTCACTGAAAGGTTTGGGAAGTGTGCTGCATCAGCATGGTCAGGTAATTGCTTATTCCTCGAGATAGTTAAAACCATATGAGAAGAATTACCCGACACATGATTTGGAATTAGTTGTAGTTATTTTTGCTTTGAAGATTTGGCGTCACTATTTGTGTGGCGTTAGATGTGAGATCTTCACGGATCACAAGAGTTTGAAGT
>NW_021518741.1:0-425 GCF_001605985.2 Dendrobium catenatum | reverse complement strand
AAAAAAAAAAAAAAAAAAAAAAAATTGTTCGAACTTTCTGTGATCTCTGAAGTGCAACTTCTTGAAACATTCTTGCTTGTTGACAAACCTGTAGCAGTCGATATGCTAGACTTACACGATTCTGCAGCAAGACCCAGAATCCCTCTCATTTGATTCATTTTCCTGAACCGAACTCATACATCCACCATCAGTGGTACCGGCACTTGGAGTTTCTTGCCAACAAACAGCCTGGAGAGCAACTGGAAGATGGAATGGTATTTTAGAAAGCTAAATAAGATTTAGGTTGTAGGTGTGTAAGTAAGTAAGTTTAGATGTTAAATGAGAAAATAAGAAACTTTTAAGTGTTATGTATATAAAATTTTTTAATTATTTACTTAATTATTAATATTGTAAATTGTATTAATTTAATCAATAATAACTTAGAT
>NW_021518740.1:0-232 GCF_001605985.2 Dendrobium catenatum | reverse complement strand
TTCAAGATGAAGATTAAAGCTCTATCATCAAGATAAAAATCTTGAATATCACTCACAACTTTGAAGGAAGGCTTCTGATGCTTGAAAGGAGATATGCACAACCTATCCAGAATAATGTTTTATTGGATCTTGGAAAGGGGGAGGTACTAACTTTACAAGATAGTGGAATTAAGGCCACTCTTAAGAGAAAAACTAGAGAAGAGCAAGAGGATAAGAGAAACTAATTCTCAAA
>NW_021518739.1:0-296 GCF_001605985.2 Dendrobium catenatum | reverse complement strand
GGGTTTCTAGGGAGACGAATGGATAGGAGGCGGAGTTGAGAGGACGGCAAGAGACGGATTGCGCGCGCGGAGGTAAGGCCGACCCCCATCTCTTGAAAGCGACTGGGTGTATAAACCAGTTAATAATCCTTTGAAAAAAAAAAGAAATTAATTAATTATCCTCACATATCTATGGCCCAAATTTGTAATTAGCAATTAGGATTAAGGTGATAATAAAAAAGGTTAACGTTTATGAACAATATAATATGCCCAATAATCTCCATTTCAGCTCTTTTGAAAATTTAGGCTTTCAGCTT
>NW_021518738.1:0-269 GCF_001605985.2 Dendrobium catenatum | reverse complement strand
TGAGTAATTTATACTTAACATATTATTAAATTTATAATACATTATATTTTTTATTTTTAAATCTCTAACTGCTATAAATCTTGAAATATGTTATCAAACAGTTTCTCAAAATTTAACATTTGGTATATCAAATAATTTTCAAGATTTAACACATTTCAAATTTACTAAATTCAGATTTACAGAATTTATTAAATTGCACTAAAATTAAATCCCACTTGTTGCCAAACAGCCCCGAGAAATTATTAGGTACGGAGTGCGGACGGGAGAAC
>NW_021518737.1:0-334 GCF_001605985.2 Dendrobium catenatum | reverse complement strand
ACACTGTTCGTACTGTATGATCAACTGAGGCTATTTTTTATTGTCCCAGACATCGTACCAGATGATCCCTCGATTTCATACAAATCGTATTGTACAAAGTGGTTTGTACCATACGATGTACAGAGACAAGTTTTTTGTCGTCCCAACAATCGTTCTGTACGAACAGAAGGATTTCACCTATCGTACTATACGATAGTCATCAGAATTTTTGCCTGTTCGTAAACCTTCGTACCAGGATGAAGGCTATTTTGTACTAATCATGCTGTAAGATCTTAGATAATTGGAAAGTAATTAACTATCTCCCCAGATTCTTAAATTTATATTTCAGATTTCA
>NW_021518736.1:0-247 GCF_001605985.2 Dendrobium catenatum | reverse complement strand
TCATATAAAAGATTTGGAAATGTTGAATTTCTACCTCCAATTTGAATCTCTTTTGATATAATTCTTAATTCAAAAAGAAGAAAACCCCAGTTTTGCTTGTAGGGAGCTTTGATCTGGTTAACAAAATCTAAATCTTAAGACCTCTCTAGTTAGCAACTTGAGTAGGCCAGTTCATATATTCAAATCATTTTCAAGAAAAATTACATAGAGGATCAATCTAAATGGAATTGTAATGGTGCTGGTTGTG
>NW_021518735.1:0-4261 GCF_001605985.2 Dendrobium catenatum | reverse complement strand
ATAAGTAGCTTCTCCTTGAGTTTTCATTGATGTATCCATACTATTTATCTCAGCATCCTTCCTATCAACAACATCTACATTCTTCTCAGCATCCTTCCTATCAACAACATCCACATTCTTCTCAGCAGCATTAGAAACCAAGTTTCCCTTCTCTGTAGCAGAAATTTGTTTCGTTGGATCTTCATTTTTCCTTAAATTAGTATTGACAGCTTTTTTCTTTCCATACTTCACATGGACTCATGGACTATATCCTTCTCTACTCACTTCAACAGCATCAGATTTTTCCCTTTTGTCATCCACATTGGTCTCCCTTTTATTAGTTTCAGAATTTATTTTTTTAGCAAGTGTTTCTCTTTGTTCAGTTATCCTGATCCTTCCATCTTCATTATTTGGACAATAATATTTTAAGTGACCAATCTTCCCACAATTGAAACAGAATGTGGGTAACTTTTCATATTCTATGGGTTGGAAAAACTTTCCCAAGTTCCCTTCAACCCATACTCTCAAGGGTAGCTTCTTATCAAGCCTCACATGAACACATACCCTTGCAAATTCCCTTCTCCCCCATTGAAACATGTTTCCATCAATTAGATAAGGAATGCCCACCATAGAAGCAATTCTACATACATTGATATCATCCCAACATTGAAATGGGAGATTTGGCATTCTAATCTAGATAGGTGTAGTAAGGCCTTTAAGTGAGTTTGGGGAGCATGATGGAGATCATCTATCCATCCCAACAATGTTGCCATTAACATACCATGGTCAACTTATTAAGACCTTCTCCAATGCTTCTGATTCATTGGAAGCACAAATAACCCATCCCATTCCAAGTAAAGTCAAATGAAACTTTCCAAATACAGCCCACTGCCTTCTTAGTTCAATACTTATGTGGAATGGAATATTATCTCCAAAGTTTTTAATAACCAGAGATTTATTCAATTTATTCGAGTTTGATAACTCATTTTCATAATGAAGCTTCACAATAGAATCATTCTCAATAAAATCTTCACCATTGTTTAAACCAGTTACATTTATATTAGATTTTTTCTTCCAGGCGTTGTTCAAATCATTATTAGAATTTTTATTTAGACCATCCAAATTTACCACTATCAAACACAGTTGCTCAGCTCCGCTGTTTCATAATTCCAAACCTTATTCATGTCCATCCTTGACTGACTATCACTTCCATTCACCTGTTCTTTAGGAACATTGGATAAGCCTTTCAGTGTTATTTTATCCGTTACATTTTTAAACATTTCAAAAGTAATAGGATTTGAATCTTATTTAATCCATTATCCTCAGAAGAACGCTTATCATCAGGATGAGAATTATTGTTAACATCATTCTATAAATTCGCATTTATCCTTGGACTGAGGTCATGGATTGCATTTGAATAACCAAATTTGTTAACATAAAGCTTCATAGCTGATGAAGAAGCCTCAATTTCATTATATTTATGCTGCACTTCCATAGAGTACTAATGGAGTCTAGGAGTATTACAAGTAGGGCTATCCAAAACACTTTTCCCCTTTCCTTCCATAAAATCAAACTTCTTCTTAACAGGTGAATTACTTACCTCCTTTTTCTTCACTTAATCCTCCAGTTTGAGCTAGAGCACTGGCCTGTTTCTGGCAGCTATCCACCGCCATTATGTAATGCCAATGATGAAGGTGGCTGAAAAACTGGGAGAAGGAAAATTTGAAAACAATGGGGTTTCTCTCTCTAACCGGAGTTTCTCTCTCTAACGGGAAGGATTTAGTTCAAGTAATAAAACTTTATGAAATTATCCTTTGAAGTGTAATTTGGGAATGAAATTTTCCTTTGAAGTGTTATGAAATTATAAGGGGACATTGTTATTTTGGGTTCTTTGTTTGGATGACTCTAAACATCCATTGGAACATCAGGATGCCAGAGATTGTAGCATAGTTGCACTAGGTATATAAATATCGAAATCCATTATGAAATAATATTCTTCCCATGGTGACCTCAAACTAGAGAGTGGGAGAGAATTCTAGAATGAATTTTGGATTCAAAGCTGATTTAGTTGATTCATCTTATTAGCAAGCTGGAAAATTTTTCTAGCATGAGGTAGGTTATCTTTACCCAACTTGATATTCTATTTATTTTTTCTTGAGTGGGTATTTTCGGTATTTTATTTTATTTTATATTATATTAACATAAATTTATGTATATTTACCATGTTTTCATTATAAAACTTTTGATATAATATAGATACGAAATTTTGGTCTGTTCGATAATAAATTTCTAGATATTTTGAGTAATATCCTTTTTTATTTTTTTTAATTATTTTATAAATTAATTTAAATTGTAAAATATGTAAATTCTTTAATATATGTTTTGAAATTTTGAGTGTTTTCTCTGAATTATTTATATTAAATGTGTATACAAGTTTTACATGTTTTAATATTATTTAATTGCATATGTGATGAGATTGATATATTTATGTTCATATGTTGGAGGATGTATGGAGGAGAGGAGAAAGGAAGAATTATTAAGTTGATGTGAATATTTCTTTGTGGATAAAGTTATGTTATAAGGGTGTTTTGTACACATGTATATATTATCTATGTATTATATTCTTGGTCAAATGTGGATGTATAAGTGGAGGGAAAAGTTGAGTGAGTTTTATGGTGTAAGAAATACATGATAAGTTGAAGAATATTTGAAGTGCGTTATAAGGTTCTTCAAGAAATATTGCCATATGAGGTTAAGTGAACTAGAGGTATAAAAGGCGTAGGAACATGGGAAGGCATAATTGGGAGTAAATTATAAGTAGGCATTAAAGGATGTTTTATTATATATTATATGCTAATTATAACAGTTATCATTTTATTTATTTATCATGTTAAGTGATATCCTGTTATCTATGAGAATTTTTATTTTGATTTGCCCATTAAACTATTTATTTGATTATTATGCTAAAAAGACTTGACTCAAATAACATGTTTATTTTATTGAAGATTTTTTTCATTTTTGTGCATTGTTTAATTATTATACAAATTATTTTAAAGTATATTGAATTCATTAGTTAGGTTTGGGTAGCCCTTTGAGCAGTTGTTTTTATGTTTATACTGATGTATATTTTCTGGAGAGGGTAGAAATTGAGCAAAGAAAAGTTTTTAAGTAGTTGAGTTCAGGGTGTAAGTGGTGATCTAATAATTAATAATATTCCTCAATCATGTCCAAGACTAATTGAAAGAGTTTTCTTTTAATTATTTTTTCAGTTATGGAGCTTCAGATATATATATATATATATTTATAACATTTTTTATTTATTTTTAATATGATTGAAAAATGGATCATTACAATGCTTATTTTTTCTCCTCATACCCATTATACTTATCAGAGGGTTGGTTAAAACAATGATGTTGGAAGAATTAATTTATAAATAGTGGCAAAGTGTAAGAAGGGTTGCCCAAAGTTTATTTAATTTATGTACTTATTTCATGTGTTTGTTATCATGAATGCAAAGTTTAGATGGATGGAAGTTTAGTTATGACTATGACTATGTATATTACAATTAGTCAACATTTGTTGTTGTGATGATTGGAGATAATTCATCAGTAAAAGAACACACAAATAATAAGATTAATAACAATAATATAATATGTAAATAAAAATAACAACACAAATTTATAATACTTTACCAATTAATAAGCATGTGTTAATACACCTAGTTTGTCTAGTTATTAAATTGAATTTGGGTTTTTATAAAGATAGCCAATTATTTTTTGTATGACGTGGATGTATTTTTATACTCTATTTGCTACATGATACCATATTATGATGACTAATATTTAAGTGTATTTGTGCTTAATTTGAATTTTTTAGAAATATTAATTGCATTTGTATTATATTTATATGATAGGCGGGGTTTGCCCTAGAGTCAAAATAAAATTATTGTTTCGCTAATAAAATGATCAGACATATATATATATGTATACTTTTGGCTTCAACGATGGACATTGGGTTGGTATATTTTTATTTTTCTCTCATACTAAAAATTAAATGATATTATTTTTTCAGGTTTTAGATGAATTGGGTATTTGTTTCTACTTTAAACAAATAGAACTTTAATTTTTAATATTCTCTATGTCAAGGTGTACTATGCTTGATACCGTCTATGTTTGGGTTCTTCGTAAGTAGTCAATAGATTCTAAGGTTTGAAAGCTAGCAAATAAATAACATAAGCATTGATATCGGGTTACTCAGCATTAAATAATTAGGTGGGTCTATT
>NW_021518734.1:0-282 GCF_001605985.2 Dendrobium catenatum | reverse complement strand
TCAGTACAAATCTCAGAAGATCGGCCAGAGCATCGCCATTAATGCAAACTGGACGATTTAAAATTGGCTTGATCGTCCAGGCCAATCTCACGATCGTCCCGTCCGATCAGTTCAAATCAAACGAAAATCGTCCAGAGCATCGCCCTGAATTTGAGCTGGCCGATATTTATTATCCTGAAGTAACCAAGGTTTTTGAGTAAATCATCCTGGCCTATCCTGCAATTGTCCAGGATGATATGATCGTACCAATCATTCTTAATTACTCCCTTGATTTCCTGATCA
>NW_021518733.1:0-265 GCF_001605985.2 Dendrobium catenatum | reverse complement strand
TGTCTCTTATCTATGCCACCTCCTTCTCCATCTCCTTGTCCTTCTACACCTCATCTCTAACCTCAAATAAATGTTTGGCTAAGTCAATAATAATTATCTAGTCAATGTCCTTCTTCTTCTCCTCCTATATATAAAAATATGAACAATTTTATTCAAAGCATAGAATTTATGTTCCGATATTATTTGACTATTTTTTGGGCTAAGTTAATTTCTTATTAACTCATGCACCATAATGATATTTTGCTTTAACTCATTATAGAAGTGC
>NW_021518732.1:0-236 GCF_001605985.2 Dendrobium catenatum | reverse complement strand
CGAGGCGTAAGCCTCAACGCGCAAATGCTTCGCCTCGTCTTGAGTCGCGTCTCAGTGCGTACGCCTCTTCCGCCTTTTTAATCGTTGCCTTGAACTGAACTTGCTCACCCTTCCAAAGTCTGGAAGTAAACTGTCCATCTCGATCAGAAACAACCACCTTAGGCACACCGTGTAATCTGACAATCTCTTTCACATATATATGTGCCAACTTATCCACCGGATCGGTCTGCCTGATC
>NW_021518731.1:0-304 GCF_001605985.2 Dendrobium catenatum | reverse complement strand
TTTTCATTAAAGAAGTATTTAATCATCCAATTCACCCCCCTCTTGGCGCATCTAGAAATTTCAATTGGTATCAGAGTAATTTCAAAATTATGTTAATGCTAGGGCGTCCCATGGAAGCAACGCACTGTATGGCCTGAATATAGTGACAAGTGTGCAAGGGTTGCTGCACAGGAGCCCGGGTGCGATGTTAAATAGGCAAGGGTTCCAATATGAAGGATGGATGTGGGTAAAGAAGCTAGTCCATGAAACTAAAATTAGGATAGAAACTTGGAATATTGGTTCCCTTACATGAAAATTAATAGAA
>NW_021518730.1:0-381 GCF_001605985.2 Dendrobium catenatum | reverse complement strand
AGCCCATTCCACCTCAACCTTCACCCACTATAGCACCTAAAACCACCTCCAATCTACCACAATACAACATTCTCACCCAACCAAAATCAACCCTTACTTTTTTTTTTTTTAAATTATTGTGTAATTAGTTACAAAAAACACAAAATAAAAAAAAACATTAAAAAGTAGAAAAGAGATATTTATGTGTTTTAGCCCCTCGTTGCTCTCATGCCCTCGACACCATCATCGTCGCCTTCCTCGCAAACTTTATAAATTCCCTAAACTAAAAAAGCCCACAAATCCCATTTTCGGAGCTTGCGGCGCAACGAGCAGACCACCTATGCGAGTTTTTCTTAGCGCGGTGGAACGGAGCTTGGTGTGACGCTTATGGTGAGGCGGGGG
>NW_021518729.1:0-453 GCF_001605985.2 Dendrobium catenatum | reverse complement strand
TGGCAGTCTTATTTATAATTTGGATTAGATATCCCTATTTTGAACAAGCTTTGCATTTCTTATAATGTTCATATCATTACATGATTAGTTAATTATTGATCATGAACTGCTTCACAATAGAAAAAGCTTATAAACTGAGCTGTAGCTTCATAAAAATTTCATTTTGAATTAATATTAAATATCACTGCTCATCATTATTAATAATTAGCAAAATAAAACCATATGGTGCTATTTATCCATTCATTGCATCCATAAATTTTTATGGATAAAGTTTTTTTTTTGGGACATTTTGGCCATTTAAGGCTAACTCACACACACAACGCATACATAAAGACTCGAATACAATACCTCTTAGTTGGAAGCCTAAATTCTCAACCAACAGGCCAAGCTCAGCTGTGTTATGGAGAAAGTTAGATAGAATTTTTTTTTTTTTGGAAAAATGGAAGTTAGATA
>NW_021518728.1:0-386 GCF_001605985.2 Dendrobium catenatum | reverse complement strand
TTTCCATCATCTAGACATCCATTCAGTATGATTATCTGGATAATATTCATTTATATTGATCGTACAGGATGATATACTATCGGCCTGGATGATATAAACAAAAACCTTCTGATGATCCCAAATCATCCTAGTTGATTGAGCTTAATTTGTACTGATTGTATAGAATGATATTTATATCGTCCTGGATGATAAAGTCAGATTGTTGCAATTAAGAACTATTATGAAGCCCTTCTATGTAAGACATCTTGTTCCTTTCAAAAGAGCATCTTTTTCTATTGTTCTGACCTGAGAGAACTAAGAGGAGAGGTAGAGCAAGGGAGAGAGTGATGATCTTGTGAAGAGAAGTTTGTGAGGGATTTCGCAAAGGTTGCTCCAAGTAAGGATCT
>NW_021518727.1:0-28450 GCF_001605985.2 Dendrobium catenatum | reverse complement strand
TGCGACAGAGGTCGGAAGGACTGTTGTCTGATGACGAAGGTCAGAAGGATGACGTTAGGTAGAAGTTCGATGTCTGTTGGAGACCGAGTAAAACTCCAGTATCACTTGGGCAGAGTTTCGGCGTCAGGGGGGAAATCTGTCGTTACTTGGGCAGAATTTCAACGTCCTATGGAAATCAGACAGAATTCTAAAGTCATTTGGAGTTCGAGAGGAACTCCGGAGGTGGTCAAGGATGAGTCTCTTCCCTCCTATTCTTCACATCTCCTCCTTCTTGCTTCTTTCTTCTTGCTTCTTGCTTCTGTCCCCTCTCATGAGAAATGAGGGGTCTATTTATAAATTTTTTGGACTGACATGGCCCGTAAATAGGTGTGAGATCGGGGGCAAATAGGGAGTGGTCGAATGGACGGCTGATATTAAATCCCTTGATTGTGCACCGTTCATCAAACATTTTAAGGTCTTAATGATGTCGGAATTTAATAATCTTGGGCTCGTTGGATTTGTCTCGTCGAGCCGCTCGATTCGATCATAAGCTCGTCAAGTTCGGAGACCGTTTAGTAACTCAAATTGTGGTTCGAACCTTCCAAATGTGCTTCGGGTCTTCGATTTGGACTCATTTGGGCTCGGATTGAGTCAAATTTGGTGTCGTTGGGTTCGTATTTTCGTGACACTCAGTTCGACTGTAAGTTTGCTGAAATTGGATTTCAGATGATCCCAAATTTAATTTTTAAAGTTTCCAACTTGATTTTTGCCTCGAGATTCGTGCCCGATCAAGATAATTTTATGATGACGTATTAATATATATATAACTATTATGAACACATGATCAAGCATATCTTTACATGTCTTATTGCTTGCATTTATGAAGTTTAAAAAAAAAAAGAATTCTAAAAAAAAATCAATAAACCACATCAATATAAATATTAAAAAATATATGTATAATTGTTACTCTCCTCCAACCACTGAGAGCAAAATGAAAATTTAAATCTCTAATATTTAAATTTTAAGCCGCACTAAACCAATTCAAATATGTCTCTCATATGTTTATCTTAATAAATAATGTATATGCCACATAGGGGTGCAAATTACTTATGTCGAGTCGAGTATTAACATAACTAAACTAAATTTGTTTAGTGTTTTGTGAGCTCGAGCTCATTTACAAAGCTCTAGTCAAGCTCGTTAAAAAAAATCTAATAGGCTCTAACTTAGCTTGATTGCTTAACTTTGACTCGATTGTTGCGCTCAATTTCTAAGTTTAAAAAAAATTAACATTTTCTTAAGAATTTTTATCTTTAATGCATAATTAATCTTAACATATTAAAATATATTATATAATATAATACTAATTTAAATTAATTTTAAAATATTATTTAAATTAATCAAGTGGCTACAAGAGCTTACAAGTGGAGCTCGAGCTGGGCTTGTTTAATATACAAGCTCAAGTATAAACTCGAACTCATAACACGTTAAACTCAACTCGTGAGCTTACTCATTTAAGAATAAAACTTGAGCCAACTCAGCCCCCTCTTAACGAGAAATTATTCTGTACGGATGCCGAACGGTCTGGAGACCAATCAAAATATACCACGTCGCCTGAAATACAGCATATAATTAATCTCTGGATGACATCCGGATCCGCATAGAATAAATTTTTCCCCTCTTAATGCCACATCAGATTCCCTCAATCCACTCCGAATATTAAACTTTTAAACGGTGAGAGGGAACGCCGGAGCGGATAAAAAGAACGGAGCTTCTAGGCGATCACCGTGAGAAAAAGGATCGAGTTGGAGCCGCAAAGGTTGACGTTAAAGCCGAAAGGACGGTTCCCTCTTCGATGCCGAAGCGCCAAAGTTATGCGCCGCGTCGTAAAGCGTTCCACGTCTCGACTCCAGTGGGGTCCAGACGCCGATACAATTATGCGCCCGGCACCACGCAGTCGCACATTCCGCGCCCAGCTGATGAGTACACATCAGCCGATCCGTCGGGTCCCACAATTGATGGATTCTCCGTCAGCCACGTGGATGTACGCGTGCTCCAGGAAGTCCTCCGGCTTTTGCTCTGTCGGCTATCAACCTTTCACGTGAATAAAAGCGAATTATGCTATTGTAGAGCTTTGATGGAATATTTATTTATTTATTTGTTTTCTTGGAATTTGATATATATTAATTTTGTATTAATTTACCAATATTATTAATATTTACTCATATTTATAGTTCAATATTCAATATTTTTAAGTACAAATAATGTATAGACCATGAAACTTTTTTCTATTCACAAATCAAATATTTAAATTTTAATTTTAATATAATAATTCAATATAAATCACATTATATATATATATATATATATATATCACATTAAATTGATACATACTAATTTTGTATTAATTTACTCATATGCATTTTCATTAGATCGGAACTGCTGGCGGACGATCAACAGAAGCAATTTCTCTACTCTCATTTACGCTCGAATCGCCTAAATGTTCAGAAAAAAAAATTATGCATTTTCATTGATAAAAATATGATCTTCGTAATCTTTTGAGATATTGAATATTTGTAGATTTCTTGAATTAGACTAACTCGCAATAATATGATTTTGTTGAGACCTATCCAAAGGAGGGGAGGGAAAGAAAAGAATTATCCCAAATAAAAAACATGTTAGTAAATATCCCAAAATTTATACTTTACTTAATTCTTCTAATATGAAAGACTTATATTATAATATATTAATAAAAAATTAGTCATAAAGAATTTCAAAATTATTAGATTTATTTTGGGATGAATATGAAATATGACTCATCCATTTAAAATTATCTTACACTCCCAAAAATTCGAATATATATATATATATATATATATATATAACTTAAGATTTATTTGGGACGGCTTTCTTGCTGCCTCTTAAAATAGATTTTGTATACAAAATTTTTAATTTTGGTGCTCAAAATCTATTTTAAAAAGTAGTAAGAAAGTCGTTCCAAACGAAGCCTTAATTTCTCCTTAGTAAAACTAACAATTAGATGAAAACTAATTTTAATTTAATTTATTTGATTTTATTCTTAATTTTTAGCTTGTTCTTCCATCTCTTTAAACCCAATGGTTTTGGCGATTTCATACTGGAATCGTTGTGAATGCATTACCAAGACAACAAAATTGACCTCAGCCTTAATTGACTCAAAAGTAAGAAGGAAAACAAAAAAGGAAAAAGAAAAAGGCAACCTAAGGCGTGTATAACACGGAAGTGCGAACCGCCTGTTCACTAAATGATGAAGCCTGCATGGATAACGTACCCGATTTTCTCAGCGATAACAGTACGGAACACGTGTTTGAGCGGGAGAGCTGCTATCATGGACTGAATGGTGACGAATTCAACGGCGTTGCGGCGGCCAAGTGGCTCCGCGCCGGTTCGATGAGTGGGTTGGCAGAAAAGCATAGGAGCCGAAGCTTGCAATTCATTGAATCCAAAGCCTACTCATTCTATCTATTTATATGCTCTTTGTTTGATAGAGTCTCTCATCTCTGATTTCTCATCTTCCTCTCTCCCTCACTTTTTTCGAGAGATTATTCTATACCGAATCCAACGCAATTCACCGTTTTGAGACTAATCAGAATGCGTCATGTCAGTGATATCGAGCCACAGTATCAAGCAGTACCGAGTCGAGTATCGAGCAGGGGGCGACATTGCGTATTCTGGTTGGTCTCCTAACAATGATCAGTCTCCGCACAGAATAATTTGCCCTTTCTCTTCTCTATATATATATACATATTCCTATTTACACTATCTATTTGTTCTCTTCCCTCATAGCTTTTGGAAAAAAATGCGCTATAATGATTTTCTTACTATTAGTTTAGGTATTTTTTAGTAATTTTTTTTACTAAAAAGTTATTTTAAAAAATAGTTAAAAAGTTGTCCTGAATAAAGCCTATAATTTATTCAAATTAGACTTTATTGTTATTTGTTGGATTTATGCTGAGATTAATATAAACAGTAATATGCAAAAATTATATTAATCTCATATAGATCTAAGTGTATCCCATACCGATTGGATTTCGATAAAAAATTTTCCATATAATTCCTTTTTGTCTCTTTTTTGTTATGCGAGGAGGAATATGCTTTATTCATATACGTTTCCTTAGCAGAGCAGGGCTCTATCCACTTATGCTTGATTTGGGACGGCTTTTTTACTGCTTCTTAAAACAACGTCCTAGCAGAAATTTTTTAATTTTTTAACTAAAAAGCTGCTTTAAGCGGCAGTAAAAAAACAGCCCCAAACGAAGCCTTAATCATAGCCTCTCTTCTTCTTTTTTCATCCAATAATTAAGTCAAATGCATTTTAAATTTTATTCTTAAATTACATAAATAATATATAATGTTAATCCACCATATCTTCTCATATTAGTAAATTTTATTTTTAGATATGTAATTTTTTATTGTGGACTTAAAAAAAGTTGTGGGACAGCTTTCTTAAACAGCTTTATAATTAAAAAAAAATTCTTGAATTAGAAAATTTTGTACTAAAAAGTCGTTTTATAAAGCAGTAAGAAAATTATCCCAAACAAAACCTTAATCTCTACCTTAATTGCTATAGCTAGAATTAATCGCTCCGAAATCCTTCATTTTTGGTAGTCGATAATACATAAAAATTTGTGATTAGAGATAAATAAAAAAGTCGTCCAGGATGAGTTTCTAGTGCTTCTTAAATCTTATCTTCGTTAATAATTATGGTTTATTAATGATTAATAACTTTGATTATTCACGCTAAAAACTAATTAGCATTAATACATCTGATAAAATCTTTACCATACAGTACAACATATGAACTTTATTAAAATAATTTAATCTAATCCATATGATTGTTTATATGTATGGGAGGATCACAATTAATGTACGTGTAAGAAGATTGTATTGTGGACCACCACTTTTATAGTTTTATTTATAGCTTAGCATAAAAAGGTCTTTGTTGAAGTTTGAAGAATATTCTTAATACCGTCTTTATTTATATAACCGTTACTTCATTTGTTCTAATTTTTTATACATTAATATAGGCTTCTTTTTGTGACGGCTTTCTTGCTGTTTTTTAAAGCAGCTTTTTAGTATCAAAAATTTAATTTTTATAATAGAAAGCTACTTTAAGAAACAATAATTAGTAAGTCATCCCAAAAGAAGCAATAGTCTGATGTTTAAAATATATTAATTTAGACTTCGTTTGTGATGACTTTCTTATTGCTTCTTAAAGTAATTTTGTAATACAAATAATGTAATTTTTATAATATAAAATTGCTTTAAGAAACAATACGAATACCGTCATGCACAAACGAAGCCTTAAAAGTTTTTAAAAAGTCTTAAAAGTCTCAAAAACATTAGATGTGTTTGAGACGGTTGTATCATTTTATAAAGTTGGTTGAAAATTTATTATAGAAAAAAAATATATATATTTTTTAAATTGTTGTAGATATTAAAAATATATATTATTTAAATCAACGAGCTGATTTACTAAAGCTAACATATAATAATAACTCTGATTGTAAAACACAGCTTTCCTTTATAGATATTTTTGAAAAACAGTGAGAAAATAGCAAAAACTCAATAATCAAACAAAATTATGATTAGGATGAGAAAATCACAATAGTGATCAAACTATCTCAAACAAAATCTTAAACTTATCAAAATCAATAGAATTTAAATATATTTTTCTATATATATCATAATAGTGCTCGATTTCAAAGTGCATCGGTTGAAAAAGATTTTTGAAAATCCCAACTTTATTTAGCCGAAAAATTCTCTTAGGCTTCATTTGTGACAACTTTTTTGCAGTTTTCTAAACCAAATTCTTAGCGCAAAAAAATTTTGAATTGAAAATTTTTATACCACAAAACCGTTTTAGAAAATAGCAAGAAGTTATCCCAAACAAAACCTTAATATATATCTCATAACTATGTTATAAAATATGGGATGTTAGTCTATATATCTATCGTCTCTCTTACGTTACAGTTCTCTTAATATTAACCTGCTAATAAGTACTATGTTTTTATTGCGTGAAGTTTTGATCAAAGTAATATATGAGGTGAATGATATGCATATAAGCCA
The DNA here is from genome assembly GCF_001605985.2 of Dendrobium catenatum. Taxonomy (NCBI): domain Eukaryota; kingdom Viridiplantae; phylum Streptophyta; class Magnoliopsida; order Asparagales; family Orchidaceae; genus Dendrobium; species Dendrobium catenatum. The sequence continues at coordinate 22,366 of NW_021518727.1, read as the reverse complement.
ACGCAGAATAACGGTGTTATCTATATGCAGATTCATAAGAGATAAAATCGTTATATATTTGCTTTTTATTTCTGTGTCAGTTTGTCCGGCACCTTATTTCTGACAAAATGTAAAGTACTCACAGAGCACCCACCGCGGCTTAGCTCGGTTGGTGGGCGTGCTTGATTAGGATCCCCCTCTCGAGTTCGATTCCTACGAGCAGTTGTTGCCCTTAAGTGGGGCCCCAAAGTACCGGCTGCGGGTACTGTAGGCGTGGGTGGCCCGATAGGTTGGTTAGAGTTTACGGATCGCCAAGCGCTCTCAACAATGCCCGAGCGTGAAGGTGAACGATTCCTCGTCATCAAAAAAAAAAAAAGTACTCACAGAGCAATTCCTTTGAGATTGAGGGGCTGTTTGGTTGGCGCTCAAGCCCCTGAACAAATAGCCAAACACAACGCTCTTAAGGCAAATAGTTCTGAGTCAGATTTATCTCAACTTAAGGCTTAAGGGATCTAAGAGATCAGTTAGATGATACGCTTCTTTTTAGACAGTTTTTTCACTTCTTTCTTAAATCAGATTTTAGTTAAAAATTAAGTTTTTATACTAAAAAACTGCTTTAAGAAGCAGTAAGAAAGTCGTCCAAAATAAAGACTAAGCTCGAACAATTAAGTGTTTATATCACATGACAATTGAATAAATTAATATAACTAATTAATTTAATTTAAATTTCATTAAATTTAACTTTTCATGTGCTTGTTGTATTAGATTAAGCTTATTTTATTTACGTATGTAATTCTTAATTAAAATAAATGTAAAATTTTGAAATGAGCTTAAGACAATTATTATAACTAAATCATATTTTTAGCTAATGCCAACTAGATTATGGAAGTTTTTTTTTTTCTTTTTATTTATTTGAAATTATCTGTTTTATCATTAGTAAAAAACTTAGCTAGCTTGCGTGCAATAGTTTTTTTTTTTTTTTGAACTGAATGAAATGTTTTCACAAAGCAAATAAGTTTTATTGATTTAAAATAAAACTATGGCTCATACATAGATCCCAAATAGAAAGTTCTTAACAAATATAGGTAGCTTATGTATATGTGAAATAAAATAAAAATCCACTCGTTGAAAGCTTAATAAATAAATAAATAAATAAAAACTAAGGAAATGAAGCCTTGGATGAAGGGTTGCCACCATTAACAAGGCAACAATTCTTAGTGATATAACAAATGAAAAGAAAAAAAATGAAATAGGCTTGTGGTAGCAAAATGAAATAGGCCTTGATGGAAAGATATAAATACTTAATTTTTTTAAAAAAACTTTTCGTAATATATACATATATAATATTATTTTTTTAATATATAATTTTTTTTAATATTTAATTATTTTTATGTTGTATTTGCCCCCCTCCCCCCCTCAAAATTAAAGCTGGTTCCGCCCCTGTTCAGATGACTAAGAATTTGTTGACTAATTGTGTAAGAACTAGCAAATCCTTGAAATATGATTTATAGTTTCTATAGTAAATCATATAACCAATTTGTATTCAATTGAAGTTATCATAGTTGAATAAACTATGAGATATAGATCTATTGAATGTTGGGATTTTGACATAAGACTTTCTTTTAGCCTTCAACCCTACTCATTGGGAATGAATTCTTAGAAGTCTCAATTTATCCTTCATCCTTATTTGACTTTCTTCTTGTACCCATGTTTTCAAAATCAAACTTTTCAACCACCCTCAATCCAGAGTAGAATCAAATGAAACATAACCTCTAGTGGTTTGATGAAGTAAATGAATTAGAATGGGTTCCAAGTCATTGATGATTAAGGCTTGGACAAAGTATATATTATCATATTGAGGTCAAATCAACATGAATTGAATAGGTACATGAAGAGTTTCATGAACTCAGTTTCCTGAACTTCAGAGATTTCAGGAGTTTGACTGGGAAGAACAATCTCAATAGTACCATACCAACATTCTCCAAGATCCATGTTCCTTTCTAGGAAAAAAATTTGGTCCATCCATGGCATCATCAATATGGTAAATGTCTTATGGTGTGGTTGCCAAGTCCTTATGAGTTTTCTCAAAATCATGTTGAAGAGAGATACCATCATTCTTTCCATTATCTAAATGCTGCGGAAGAGAGTTAGTACTTGATTCAGCAGGGTTGCTTAATGCATGCAGCCGAGAAGAAATATGAATATGAATAAGAATACGATCTTGTTAAACCAAAGGATTTAGCATCGCTAGAGGTTTGAGCTCATTACCACAAAGCTTAATTAGCTTATCACAAATTAGTTTAATCCCAAATCAGGCATTCGATTAAGGTTTCGTTTGGGTCGGCTTTTTTATTGATTCTAAAAACAGCTTTGTAGTACATAAATTTTAATTTTTTAACCCAAAAGATGCTTTAGGAAGCAGTAAGAAAGCCATCCCAAACGAAACCTACTTTAAGTTCAAATCAATCATTTGATTTATTGAAGCCCCAACCAAATATGCCAATAATTTGTCTCCAAAAGTATGAAAAACTATATATAATATGATATTATATAGTTAAACATAGAATATCAATATATATTAAATTACCTCTCATACTTAATTTGATAAACACTTAATAAAATCACTCATCATCATCTCAGTAATTAATTAACAATACATACACCATCTCATTCATCACGCATTATGCAAAAATTTACTAGTACCTCACTGGTTCCCGCCATCCTTCCTGCCACTTTGATCATCCTTCGGCAAAGAACTAGAACAATAATCTGAGCTTCCAAAATTCAACATCACTTCAGGCCTTACAGAATTTGTCATTGACGATCCTGTAAATGAAATGCTTGACGATGATGCCTCCATCATTGAAGAAGATTCAGACATAAAGGATTCTCCACCATAAAGCCCAAAAGCCACATTGTGAAGGTTGTCATCTCCACTCTGCAGAAGCTGAGCATACTGTAGTAAATCTGGATATACAGATGCCTGCATTGTGGTTAATTGCTTCGACCGCCTCGTTGGGATCTCTCGGCTTACCACGAACCCGAGTTCCGTCCGGCCTTGAACTCGCTCAGGGAAGTTGAGCTTAGCTTTAGTGCCCTTGAACTGGAGAGCTGCCTCGTCGTAGGCGATTGCCGCCCCCTCCGCCGTGTCATAAGTCCCAAGCCAGACCCTCGCCGCCTTCTTTGGGTCTCTAATTTCTGCTGCCCATTTTCCCCATGGCCTTTGTCTTACTCCTCTATACTGCCTTCTTCTCTCGGTCTCTACATTCATAAGTTAACATTCATGAATCATTTACTCAAACAAAGATTAAAACACACACGCACCATGCATGTTATGTAGAGCAATGCTTCTATCATCCACAAAGTCAACAAATTCTTAAACGTGCTTTCTTATATGATAGGAGAGATGAACAACTAAGATTTTGTTTGGGACGATTTTTTTATTGTTTCTTAAAACAACTTTTTAGTTTAAAATTTAAAATTTTTATATAAAAACATTCTTATGAGATAAAACACATTGCTTGCGGTAAATATATTTTGACTTAGTAGCTAAATTGCAATTTCTTTAAGAGCTTGGTGTAGGAGGATGAGTGGATAAAGATAAAATTTTAAGAAAATTAAGAAGAGGTCAGTATATTATTCAGTGAATTTATGTCAGTTTTTAATGATATATCATACAAAAGGTCACAAGATTGTGATGATTTTTGTAGGCGCTACTTGATTCTGTTAAGAATTAGAAAACATTGGGACATAGTAGAACGAGACAAAATCATCAAATCTATCATCATTTTAGTAGATTTCATAAGATCCATAAATGGAAAAATGAAACTATGCAACGTGACAAAAAACAGCTAGATTTCATCCGTCTGACTAATCATACTGGTTCACCTAATCTTAGTATTCCATCAGTTCACCTAACACCAGCTATAGAGCACAACTTAAACATTGCAAGAAATAGTCCAAGAATTCATTGAAAAATTCATCAGGATAAGACTATTATAATATTAGGGTTTCAACTTTCCAGAAGAAGCAACCAAAGCAAGGTTTTTTATGTAGCAGTAACAAGAAGTAGAACAAGTATGAAGGATTTCTACCTTGTTCTTCAGCAATTTGACTGGGATCTCTCACCATCGACTCAACACTAGTTGCTGCTGCCGCTGCCCTCAGCGGCGGCGAAGTTGTTGCCTGGCTTTGAGCTTCGCCAGCAGAAGATCCGCCGGCGATCACGTGAGCTAGGGCAGAGACCATGGCTGAGGTGTCGTAGTCGGCACGTGAGGAAGTGTAGTGAGAAAACATGTGTTCGGCTTCTTTCTCCTTTTCTTCCTTGACCGTAGCAGAAAGAGGCCTCTTCCCATGCCTTCGATCCACTTTGGTTATCTTCTCACAAACACTCGCTGTTTTGCCACCGCCTGTCACCGGTTTCCGTCCATCTCTGCAGGAGTCAAGAGAGAAGGAGAGAAAGGGAAGGGTGGAAAATGCCCCGACGTGGGCTTCCCTTTTATGGTCCATAGATTGGCTCTCCCTTGGACTTATCCGTGCTTTGCATTTATTTTCCTTATTTATTGATGTTTTTGGACTTTATAAACGAGCGATTGGTCATTTAAAATAAGAGAGAGCTAGCTTACAGTCGGTTAACGTGACCCTATAGGCTTTTTTTTTTTTTGGGAGACTGATTATAATTTGGCAGTATGCTTTGATGCTAATTTGGTTCTATTTTATATTATGGCTTTTTGGGTTAGTATTTTAGTTGCTTCTTTTTTGTCCCAACACATTCATCCCCCTTAGAATGGCATGTGACGCTTATTTGGGGGAGGTTGGGGCCCCTGCGATTGGTGTAGTGCCATTATCAAAATAGATTGCACTGAAAAGTGCTTCTAATTTTGGTTTATTTACAACCATAATAAACTATGTATTATCCTTTTTTTTTTCCTAAATAATTCATCATATCTAAAAGTTCTCTTTTGAGTAGATCTAAAATCAAAGTTTTAAAAATCAAATCGGACCGGCCGGTTAAACTATGAATTGGTTAGCCAATTTGTTCAATCAGTTAAATTGTGAATCGTTCAGCCTGCCGGTTCCGTCTTTTGTATAACCTTGCTTAATTGCTTAAAACCGGAAGAGGGCCCATGGAACCGGTGGTCGAACTGCCTGACTGTCGAATCGGCTCCTGCTTTTCAAAACTAGTCTCTTGTAACAAAAGCTCTTTCTTCCCCAATTTGACTTCTTTCTTATCATATCTCCTACTCAATTTCTTGATCCAAACATGAATAGTAAAGGGATTTCTTCTTCTTATCAAACCTTAAACCTAGAGCATTACTTTCATAGCAAGTTGGAATTCATTTAGTTTAATCTACGTAAAAAACAAACAAGTATGTCTTCTTTTACCCCTTTCAGATCTAGTCTCGTGGATGCTTCTTCTACCATCGCTCCAATTTAATTTGTTTTGTTATGTAGGTTGCATCATTCGAATGTTGAATCTGAACCATCAACCGAATCCCGATGCGCCACAAGCGGGGACATTTGAGGAATGATTGATAATTTGATGAATGATGAGAATATTGTTGGAAAGTCAACTAACATGTGTGAAAATTTCTTGAATTTAGTCATGCATGATGCTCAAGAAGTAGCTCAATGCACTCAAGGTGTTTATACAAATGCCTGCTTATTTTTTCTCAAATTTGATTGTCATATTATTATCGGTCTAAATTCTTAGATTGTTATATTATTATGATAATTTTATTAACTTTTAATATTATTATTATTTATTACATCATCTGCTTCGACTCTGGTCAAACCGTGAACCTCTCTTTCTTCCAGTTCGATGTCCGATCCGATTTTCACAACCTTGTCTAAAACTGAATACATGGAGTAAAAATTTAGTAATAATAAATCTATTGATGGGATTGCATCATTGGGTGATCAATTCATTAAAAAAGAGTGCACATTTTATTGTGTCATTCCACGTACTCACATTATACAAGTCAGTCAATATAATGAAATTATATTATAAACATAATAAAAAAATCATACATGAATGATAATAACAAATTTGTAAGTTTTCAAACTATTTTCTAATTCATCCCTTGCTTCTTTCATCTTCTAGTTATCTTCCTCTTGATTAGCTTAAATTGTTGCAACTCAATGTTGACTTAATCATTATTGAACTATAACATCTACTAGAACTTCTTGGAGAACGATAATGAATTAGGAATGTTATTAATGAGCACATCTTAACCCTTCTAGAATATCTGTTGCATGTATATATGCCTCCTAAGTGCTATCTAAACTCTCACTCGTATAAATTTTACAACAATGTTCCCAAATTCAGATACAAATAGCTTAGCCTCTTTGACTAAAATGGCAGTGATATTTTCAAAAAAGTTTACATTAAAGTTTTCACTAAGTATGCTTTTGATATCATTTTGAAAATTAATTTCCTTAAGATTAGAGAGACAAGTGGTTACCTTAAGATTAGCATATAAGTCCCTTGGTCCATAATTTTCATTGTCGCCTTTGTTGGCTCAATTGTTATCATTCCTAGAGGAAATCTTGATAAAAACACAAATATATATATATATATATCGGTAATAAGTGAATTTATTACCGGAGGCGTAAGCCGCCAGAAAGCTGACGGTAAAAGCCCTAAAATGAACTAGCCCGAGCCTCCCATTTCATTTCTCTTCTTCCCTTCTCTCTCTTCGGTCGAGCTCCCCCGTCGCCTCCGCCCGCCTCTCGCGCGATCGAGCAGCTTGACAACCGTCGACGACCTATCTCCGGCCACCGACCCCACACCGGCCGCCCTCGAACTCTCCTTGCAAGGCCACCGTCGAACTCCCACGAACACACCGCCGACGAACACATCGTGCTCCTTGATCTTTTTTTATATGCTTTTTTGGTGATTTTATGTTCTCACTAGACATTTGCAAGAGGTTGTACTCTAGTGTATGCTTTTTGGTGATTATATTCTTCTTGTTGATAAGACTAGAGAGGGAGTTGAAGGTAAACTTGAATTATAGAGGTCAACCTTAGATTCTAAAATATTTCATTTGAGTAGATCTAAAATTGAATATATTAAGTGCATGTAATTTTAGTAATAATAGATCTAGTGGGTGGATTGTGACTTTGGGTGATCAAGTCATTAATTAGAGTATTAATAATAGATCTAGTGGAAGATATGATTAGAAAGAGTCACCTTAGATGATTTGGTCACATAAAATAATGGCCTTTCGATGACCCGATTAGGAGAGTAGATGTATTATATTCAACCTTTGTTAAGAAAGGTAGAGATAGACTTAAAAAAAATTGGTTATAAAATATTAGAAATGACATTAGGAAAGTTGAGGTATTAGATTTTGCTTATGTTAAGAAAGGTAGAGGTAGACATTAAAAGACTTGGTTAGAAAATATTAGAAATGATCTTTCTTTATTAGATTTAGATGATAATTTAACTTTTAACATGACACAATGTGGTTATACCAAGTACTTTCCTTATTCGGTTGAATTACATCAAGGACTAGCCGTAAGTCCATATATTTTTTGCTTTAGTCATGGATGTTCTCACTATACATTTGCAAGAGGATGTACCAAGTACTTTACTTAGACTTGAATTATATGGAGTGTAATTTTAATGGAAATAGACATAGTGAGGAGATTGTGACTTTGGGTGATCAAGTCATTAATAAGATACATGTTTTAGATATCTTGGATCCTTTTGTTCAGAGTGATGGTGAAATAGAAGGGGGATATTATCAGCACAATTCAAGTTTGATGGTTGAAATGGAGGAATGAATCAGGTTTTGGATTTGGTGTAAAAAAATTCCAAACATTTAAGTCAAATATGATCGAAATGTTTGAAAATTTAATAAAAGAGCATAGGGACATCAAATTGCCAAATGAACTTTAAGAGATGTAAAGAACATCCTCTAGCTCACCATATCCAAATTTGTGCATGTCCAAGTTGATTGATAGTCCAAGTTTTATCTATTTTGAGTTATTTAATTAAACATCTAACAATGACTGTTGACTCAACCTAGTACATCCAAACAGAAGTGCACAACGGGTCCATTTGTGAGGCAGCGATCATACCTTGTGTGATAGAATAGTCTCCCTTTAACTTTAGTAAAAATTCTATAAGATAGTGGCGAGATCTGCAATGCTTTATGGTGCCAAATCGTAGTTAATAAATTAAAGAGAATGATGAATGGCTTGGCCCTTAGAGATAGGATACGAAGTGAGCATATACGTGATAAGGTTGGAGTAGGTCCAATGGAAGATAAGATTAGAGAGAGTTGCTTTACATGGTTTATTGACATTAAACGGAGGCTTCTGATGACCCGGTAAGGAAAGTTGAGATATTAGATTTGACTTATGTTAATAAAGGTAGAGTTAGACAATGTATTCCTATTCAAGTTTAGTATACTTGTTTTAAAGTATAGCACGTACACTTATTAAGGTTTACACATGTGTTTTAATAAATATTTTCATAACTATGTAGGGGGGCATTTTCTTTAACGTCTAAATGACTATCCAAGAAGAGAGATATTGGATGTATAACAGATTGTTGCCAGATTAAAAAGAATTGACAGTTGAATTTATGCAGGGAGTTGAAACTTTCATTCAAGTTGCATCTCAACTGTCTTCCTTTCAATTTGATAAAATGTTTAGATGTCCATGTTCGAAGCATAAAAATCAAGCATTCCTCAAGCCCGATGATGTGAAGCTTGATTTCTTCCAAACTACTGGATTTGGACATCACATGATGATTACGAGCTACACAGAGATGTTCATGCCGGTTCATCAACACTTATAAAACATTTGATGAAGATCAAATGAGTAGACCCTATGAAAAACTTATTTTTGATGTAGTAGGTCCTAATTTAAAAGCTAGTGTGGAAGAGCCACCAAATGCAGAAACCTAAAATTTTTTTGAATTATTACATGCAGCTCAAAAACTAATTTGGGATGATTGTAGTACACATTCAGAATTATCCATTGCAGTGATGATGCTAAGTATTAAAACTGAGTATAATATTCTCCGTGATTATTTCAATGACTTTATTAATCTTCTAAAGGAAACTAATCCAGCGGAAAATTTAATTCCCTCAAACTTATACCGAACAAAAAAAAGGATCCAAGCTGGGTTTCACTGCTATAAAAATTGATTGTTGTATCAATGGATGTATGTTATACTACAAGAATGATGTAGCAGAAGTTTATTGTCGCATATGCAATGCTCATCGGTTTAAGCCAAACTCGAAAAAATAACGTTGTCAAAAGAAAGATGTTTCATATTCTCGTTTATTTTATTTATCAATTATTCCAAAACTTCAGTGACTCTATGCACCAATGAATTCAGCAGGTCATATGAGATGGCATAAGGAGAAAATAATAAAAAGTGGTGTTCTTTCTCATCCATCAGATGCTGAAGCGTGAAAATATTTTGATCGAGTGCATGCTTTATTTACTGTTGAACCTAACAACATAAGATTAGGATTATGTACCGATGGTTTTACCCCCTATAGTCAAACAACTACATCGTACTCTTGTTGGCCAGTTATATTAACACCATATAACCTTCTACTAGAGATGTGTATGACTACTCCGTACATATTCTTAACTCTTATAATAAATGGACCACATAATCTGAAAGCAATAATTGATATTTTTTTACAACCATTAATTAATGACCTCAAGTTATTATGAGAAGAATGAGTGCTCACATATGATATATCAACAAAATAAAATTTTATCCTTCAAGCTATATTGTTGTGGACCATTGATGATTTTTTAGCATATGATATGTTATCTGGTTGGAGCGCAACAAAAAAATTAGCATGTCATTACTACATGGAGAATAGTAAAACTTTTACACTAAAATATGGAGTGAACATACTTGGTTTTATTGTCAACGTATGTTTCTACCCGCTAATCATCAGTTTCAGAGAAATAAGGAAGCATTCGTTAAAAATAGAGTTGAGCGATCGCCTCCTCCACCCAGATTAAATGGTGATGATGTACTATAAAGACTTTCTGACATTCTAATAATTATTAATTTTCCAATGCTATCAGAATCTAAATTTTTGGGATATGGTGTTGAACATAATTGGATTAAAAAAAGTATTTTCTAGACATTATCATATTAGAGAACTAATTTGATAAGGCATAATCTATATATTATGTACATTGAGAAGAACTTCATGGATAATATTTTTAATGCAATTATGGATGTTAAAGGTAAGAGTAAAGATAATGTCAAAGCAATGATGGACATTAAATAGTACTGTCGGTAAAAAAATTTGGAGTTAGTAACAACAACCGACGGTAAAATAATGAAGCCTAAAGTACCGTACTCTTTCACGTTAGAGTAAAAAAGATTGATATGTCAGTAGTTTAAAAGTTTAAAAATGCCTGATGGCTATGGATCAAATACAAGCCGATGTGTTGACATGAAATCTGTAAGATTATTTAGATTTAAAAGTCATGATTGTCATATAATTATGGAAGTTCTTCTTCCGATCATAGTATGTATGTTACTCGATTACATATCAAATCCGTTGACTGAGCTTAGCATTTTCTTCAAAGTTCTATGTTCATCTAAACTAAGCGAAGATGCTTTACGGAGGAGCGAGGATAACATACCAATCATCCTCTACAAGTTAAAAAAAAATATTTCCTTCAGGTTTTTTTGATTCTATGGAACATCTTCCAGTCTATCTACCTTACGAAGCTAGAGTTGGTGGACTTGTACAATATCGTTGGATGTATCATTTTGAAAGGTAAAATATATTTTTATTAAGTCTCCAATATTTTTGAATAAGTTGAGATAACATATTTTTATTAACTTGATAATTGTAATTGTTTAATAGATATTTGAACAAGTTGAAGAAATATGTTAAGAATAAAGTACGATCAGAAGGATCGATATGTGAAGCATATTTGTCTCAAGAAACCACTCACTTTTGTTCCTACTACTTTGAGCCCCATGTAAGGAGTACAAGAATAAATATTGGTTGTAGCATGGACTTTGATGTAGAAGAATAATCACATGCTGCACCATTAGTATTTAAAAGGCATTAAAAGTCCAGTGGCAAATATGTTGAAAGATTTCTTAACAATTTAGAAATCAAAACAACGAATTTGTATGTGCTACTGAACTGTGAAAAAGTTGAGCCAATCTTAGAGTAAGTTCTTACATAATGTCAATAATGAGTAATGTTTATTTAAAATACTAAAGTATTATTTATCACCAGGTATTTCGTAAGTAATTTGTCTTTGACAGATTCGAGGAATATTGAGCAAGCTGTTGCAAATAAATTTTCAACTTAATTCAAATCATAAGTGAGCACATAAATTTTAAAATTTTAATTTGAATTATATCTTATTTATTACAAAAATACTATTATTTAAAAATATTTTTAGGTACAAAATCTTGATAACAAATATTTCAATAAAGGTTTGCAAGCACTAACATGAGGTCCAATGCGAAAAGTAAAAATTTGGTCAATATATAGTGAATGAGTTCAGATTTCATACCAAGTTGTTGAGTGAATGAAGAAAAACTGAAAATTATGGAGTATGTGTTAGAGGGAACACTCATGAAGAAGATGAATGTGATTATTACGGTATTCTGAATGAGGTTCTTGACCTGGAGTACCTAGGCAAAGATGAAAACTTTGTATGCTTATTTAACTATCAATGATATGATCCAGTACAGAATAGAAGCACAAGGGTTCATCATGTGTATGATTTAGTCGACGTAAAATATAGTAGAAGATACGAAAAGTTTGATCCATTTGTGTTAGCAAGTCAAGCTATTTAAGTTTATTTCAGCAAATATCTCAATGGTCGCAGAGACAAACAAGATTGGCTAGCTGTCATAAAAACAAAAGTACGGAAAATAATTGATCAATAATATATTATAGCAATTGCACATCAAGAGGATGAGATGTCAAGTTGTAGGCCTATTGAAATTGAGGAGATGCCAACTACAATCTCTAATATTGAAATACAGTTAGAAGATGTGAATAGTTCAACTAGCTCAGGCGAAGATGAGAACGAGGATGAAAGTGAAGATATCCTGGAGAGCAATAAAAATAGTTTTGATTCTGGGTAGTTTTTGTAATTTAAAATTATAATTTTTATAATTTAGAATTTTAGAATTTTATTTTTTGTAATATTTCAAATAGTACTTTTTGAATTCTAAGCAATAAAAATGTTAATTATTTATTTGTATTCTAGCATTTTTTATTTATGTAATTCATTAATTGCTCATTTTATTTATATTATGTTATATTTAGAATTATAGAATTATACTTTTTTATTAATTGCTTTTTTTATTTGTACTTTTTATATATTACAATGCTTTATTAATTACTTCTTTTAATGCAGATGGCTTCAGGTGACGATCCTCCTCGTAAATTATTTGCCTCAAAGTTTCACCGGAAGAAGTTGAGTGTTACTCTCAACAGAGCCACACAGTCTGATGAAGGTGAGGGACCTTCAGTTCCATCGGTTATACCTACATCACCACCACCACCACTTAGGGGCCAGCAGCAGTCCCTGAGTGAGCAGGGTCAGGGTCAATCAGATCCACCTGCTGTTGTACCTCCATACTTCCCTGGCTACTTCCATCATCCCTCGATGAGTCCTCACTTTCCCTCTCTAGATCAGGAACATACTGCTCCATTCTATCCATATTACCCCCCACCATCATCACAGTTAGCAAGTTCATCCACTGGTCCTCACCCTCCTTACCCCTACCCATATTATTACCCATATCCGATGCAGCCAAAATACGGTGGACCATCTAGACCAGCAGAGGTTGGCACTCGGGATCATACAGCTGCAGCAGATAAGCATCAATACATTGGGCATGAGGGTGATAAGTAAGTTCTATTTATATTATTAAGTTGAATGTATTTTGATATATTATATGTTATTGATAAAAAAATTAACCTACAGCTTCAATCCTTCAAGGTCAAATACACACAAGATCCGGGATATTATAAAGAACAAATATGATGCTCCTTATTTATCCTGGAAGAAGATCCTAAAGGAGTAGAGATATGTGGTTTGGAGAATTTCAGGTATACTTATTTGGTATGATTTAAAAATTTTGATTTAATTTGTATTAACATTTTTAGTTATGCCTAAATTTTTACATAAAGAATTTAGGTGGTTGCCTGAGCATAGCACAAAGATCAGAACCAATTTTGAGAGTAGAGGAGCGACCCGTCTCAGGGACATGTTCACAGAACTTAGAAAGTCTGGGCAGCATCCAATATGGATTGGAGAGGGCGTTTGGGCTGATCTGAGTAGTGCTTGGGCGACCCTTGAGTTTACAAAAATAAGAGAGCAGAGTAAGCAGAACAGGCCTCTAACTGTGGGGGGTTTAGGAAGCTCTCTTCATATTGGTAGATCTATTCCTCATACGAAACATAAATGACGAGTGGTAAGAATTTTAAATTAGTTTATTAAATATATCTATGTTATTATAACTATATCTTAAATTTTCAGAAATAGTATCTTGATCGGGAGCCAACACCACTGGAGTTGTATACAAGAACTCATCAACATCAAGCTGATCATTAGAGGGTTGATGAAAAGGCTAAGAAGGCTCATGTGAGTATAATTTTTTATAGTTTTGAAATAGAAATTTATTTTTAATAAAATTAATTGTAATATCAATATATTTTATGGATTTATTCTCGCAGGATGATTTTGTACGAGCTCGAGAAAGTCGGCAGTCCACTAGGAAGGGATCATCTTCAGGATCGGCCCAGATTTCTGAGTACCATACATTATCATATATTATTGGTGAAAGATAGAGGAGGGGGGGGGGGTATAGGGTTGAGGTTCACAGGGCTTTGCTTATGCCCAAAAAAGGAAGCTCATCAAATAGACGTTGAGCATCATCTTCCTGCAAAAATGGAGAAGCAAAAAGAACAACCAAAAAAAGAACACAATACAGAGTACCTTGATTCCACATAAGAGCTTGTACTTCAAAGTTGAAGGAACCTTGCAGAACACACTCCCAACCATCTGAGGCAAAAAAGTCTCACCTTTAACGTTAGCCCTGTCAGTTGTAGTCCAAAAACAATAGTCCCCAACCTGTAACACAAAATAACTCCAAAAACAGCACATACTGTTAACCAAATTCACGTAAGATTGATAAATCTTGCAATCAACAAAAATTCTCCCCTTCACCAAAAGGAAAACTTGAAAAACCTGGCAACACAAGCCAACACCCAAACCATTTAAAAAAACAAGCCCCCGAAACCAGCTGGCCGAGCAACCCAGAAACTTGTTGTTATTGCTTTATGTGTAGGGTTTAGAGTTTAGGGTGAACCTCCCTCAAATAGAGGGGAGCTGACAATTTTTTTCAGATGCTACAGGTTTTCTGCCGCCAATCAGTGGTTTGGCTGCCAGAAATGACGATACCGGACGGTTTATTTTACACCGCCGAAAATATAATCAAACCGTCAGAATTTTCTGGCGGTCTACCGACGGTTAACATGTTTTTGGCCGTCGAAAATGACGATACCGGACGGCTGATTGACACCACCGAAAATTTCTTTTAACTGCTGGTATTTTACCGGCGGTTTACCGACGTCGCCCTGCGGTTATCCGGCGACTTACCGGCTATGTCTACCGCCGGCAATATTGTCTGCGATGACCGCCGAGTAGCCGCCGGTATGTTACCGGCGGTTTGCCGACGCTATCCAGTGGTTATTCGATCGCACGACGGCTGCTATAACTGTCGGCCATGCCATCGGCGAGGACCGTCGGTTAACTGTTGGTAAGCTTTCCGGTGGTTTGAAGGCCGGAATGCCACCGGTAATAAATTCGGTAATAACCGGCAGTATAGGTTGCTGGAAAGTCATCGGGGAAAAAATCGCCGGAAAAACACCACCGGCAACGATTTCCGACGCCATTTTTTCTGGCGGCTTGGGAACCGCCGAAAAGCCGCCGGTAATAACATGTTAACCGCCGAAAAAAAACACCGATAATAGTTGAATTTCCTGTAGTGAACAAGGAATTATAATATAGAACGACAACAAAAAAATGAAAGCAAAAGGCCTTTAAATGAACCCAATGCAAATTTTTATATGCATTCCTTTGATCCTAATAAGACTAACAATGCAAGAATAAATGCACATGATAAATAACATTTAATATGTCAGCTCATCTAGGTTAAATTAAATTTAGAAAGATGTATTTACTTATTATTTTGGACTTCTTTAAAAAAGAAGTACTAATTAACCAAGTCAACATATAAATTTGAATTGATTTCAACTAACAAGTTGAAATCCTTAACTTGGCTATATTTTTGCCAAATCACAAGTCGCCTAAAGACAAATTCAAAGCCAATTTTTCGTGAAGTTGCATTGTAAAAAAATCTACTCATATCTAGAATTCATCATATTAAAGTTACCATTAACAGTCCTTCAATATTTTTTTAAAAACTTACAGAAAATTAAAATTTTACGCCTCCGTCTGCTAGGGTTTCATTGAGGGGAGTCGCAGTCCTCGGCCTCTACTTCTTCAGTCTCCTAGGAGTCCATCAACTAGGAGAGATTCACTCCGTCTGCTAGGGTTTCACTTAGGGGAGTCTCGCCTCCATCTCCTAGGGTTTTGCTGAGTGGTATCGCCCCCTCAACATCTGCTTCGTCGATCTCCTTTAGAGCTCAGGGAAATTTTCTTTTCTCTCTTATCTTATTGTTATGGACCGACCGTTAGTCAATGGTGCTATTTGATTTTAATTCATTTTTATTTTTTGGAGGGGTTTTGTTATCTATGGTGAATAACTCTTTCTCTCACTCTGATCTTAATTTTTTAGGGGTAAACCTCATTCAAAATCATTCAAGGATGTGTTGGTCAGCTATTCTTCCTCTTCTGATTTTTCAAATCTGAAGGCGTGCATCCATCATGGTTTTCCCTCTCTTTGGATCTTAGAGGAGGAGATCCAGGCCTTAGCCTAACCCTTCGAGTTCTCACTTGTCTGAAAGTTTTTTGGTCATTGACTTCCTTTGGATGGGGTTTAAATTTTTTTCTTTAAGTTGAAACTTTCAGGTAAATTTTCTATTACTCTATTGAATCCTATGCATGTTTTGATTTAATTATCCAATGATTTGGATTATAGCAAGATTTTTTCTAGGGGTTTATATTATGTTAACTATTTTATGAAGTTAATAAAATGGTCTCCTTTATTTGATCTTAGCAAAGAATCTCATGTGGTCCCAATTTGGATTTCTTTTCCTAAGCTTCAGCCTCATTTATTTTCTCAACACATTTTATTAGAGTTGTGCTTTCTCTTTGGCCATCCCCTCCTATTGGATAATGCTACTATGGTTGGCTCTTGGTCTTCAATTGCTTGTATTTCAATCAAACTAGATATCACTAAGAATTATCCTAATGAGGTATGGCTTGACCATGAAAAGTTTGTTTATGTTTGAATTTATGAGTGACTTTTCATTTTTGTTAACGTTGTGGGCATTGTAAATGTATTAGCAATGAAAAATTTGAATATTTTTATTGACATCCTCATTTAGAAAAGCTAAAACTTAGAAGGTTAACGGTGGAATTGGGGATAGTGCTGATGACCAAGATGGTGTTGCCCCTATCACTCCTAATGTTCAGGATCAATCCAATATTATTGTGGTTCAAAAAAGTTTTGATGGGTTAAATATGAAGGTGCACTACAGGAAAACGTCATTTCTGGCAGACATTTTCGCCGAAAAATTGGTCAAAATCCGTCGGAAATGCTAATTTCCGACGGAAATATTTTCGCCGGTTTGACGCGCGTCGAAAAAGGCCTTTCGGCCCAAAATAATTCGCCGGAAACATTTCCGGCATATTACCGGCGGATTTTCCGTAGGAAAAATATTTCCGGCGGATTTTTTTTGCGCCGGAAGTTCAAGAAAAAAAAATTTAAACACAAATTCTGCTCAGCACAAGCAAGCCAGCCCGACCCACACAGGGCCTGCGAGCCCAAGCGCGCACACATGGTAAGACCAGCCCGCCCGAACAGGCCCACTCGTTATCTGCCTTTGGCGGGATTCGAACCCGCCCCCTTCCTCCTCTCTGCACACTCTTATGCTTCAGCCATCTACCATCTAGCATTCACTTAAAACCTATATAAATTTGTTACTTTTTTTATTTAACTTATAACTACTCTATATTAAAAGTAATAATCAAATATTTTTAAAGTTAATTTTTTTAAAGATAAAAGAAATATAATTTAATTTAACAATAAATTATTAAATTAGTTAATTTCTTGTTTTAAGGGTAATATTGATAATCATGGTTTGTCCATTAAGGTTGCACTGTGTAACTCCTCTGCAGCATATACAAATCCTAATTTATTCATTGGCCCTATTGTGGAAGCTGTTGCTGGTGAGCCTTTAAATAATGCTATTGATGTTTCTAACTTAGCCCCGATTAGTCCCATTCCCATTACCCCACTTTATAAAGATGACCCTGTGGATAATGTGGTTGGGCTCTTTCCCGGAGTTTAGGATTCTGTTAGGGACCTGAATGCTCCTTCTGTTGGGTATAGCCCTACTGCCCATTTGATTTTCATTTGGGGAGTTCTTCCCAAATGATGTGGATGTGGATCATCTGGAGAATTACGATCTAGCATAACTTAATATTATTAAAGTTTCAAAAAATGATTCTATATTGTGTTCTTCTAAGCATAAAAAATATGAGAGGAAGAAAAAACTTCAGCTCAATCCTATTATTGTTCGGGTTACTAGAGCTAATGCCTCTTCAAGAAATGCTTTAAATGTTTAGTTTTACTTTTGTCTGTTGTTGTGCTCTGCTCCTTCACCTGTGTTTTGAGCATATGGTGGTTAATGTTTCTTCTGTTGTGGTTCATTGTTGGTATTGGCTTGGTTGTTGTGGCGCGGTTGGTTTTGTTGTTATTTATTGTGGTTGGTAGTTTCTCTCCCAAGTTATGTGGGGTTGTTTGTTGGTTGGGAGCTTCTTCAGCTTTTGGT
This sequence comes from Dendrobium catenatum, assembly GCF_001605985.2. Classification (NCBI taxonomy): domain Eukaryota; kingdom Viridiplantae; phylum Streptophyta; class Magnoliopsida; order Asparagales; family Orchidaceae; genus Dendrobium; species Dendrobium catenatum. The sequence goes on along the minus strand of NW_021518727.1, from coordinate 4,388 downwards.
GCTCGTTCTGATGTTTTTTTTTTTAAATGTTTTTGTTCTTTTTTTTCTTTTTGCTCATTTCCTTTGTAGTCTTGTCTTGTCATGTGGGTTTGGTTGGTGGTTCTTGCTTTTGGTGTTGATTGGCGTTGCTGTTCTTTTGTGGTTGTCGATCGTGTTTGATGGCCCTATTATTTCTCTTATGTTGTTGCGGGCTTTTGCAACTGTTGATGTTCTCTTGCATGTTTCTTTTGTTTTGGACCTCTTTTGTCTTTAGCCGATTAGTTTTGCTGGCTAGAAGATGGTGCTGATAGCCCATTAGTTGATCGCCATTTTTTGGGTACTAGCTCCTGGTTGCCCTCGATTTTTCTTAGGTTTCTCTTCTTACTTGTAATTAGATGGAATCTTAGGCTCTAGGCATTTTATTTTTGATATAGTTCTTCAGACCATTAGCGAGCTAAATGTTCCTTTTAGGAATTTGTATTTTTCCTTTTATATTAACGCATAAGCCTGTCAGTGAATTTTATCCAAAAAATAAGATAAAAATATTGAAGTTACCAACTCGCTAAAAGTATTCACAACTCATTTAATTAATGGAACTCATCCACTAATTAAGGGTACTGAATTATCAATCATGACAACTCACCAAGGGAATTTATACATCCCAAAAAATTTGCTAAAGAAAGCTCATCTTCAACATACATTTTCGCAAAAGTTATTCGACTAATGGATAATTATGAGGCTTTCTTTGGGATAGCTTTCTTACTGCTTCCTAAACCAATTTTTTAGTACAAATATTTTTTAAATAAATAATTTTTATACTAAAAAACTACATTATGAAGCAATATAAAAGCTGTCACGGGCTTCATTTGAGACGACTTTTTTATTGCTTTTTAAAACAGAATTTTAGTACAAAAATTAATTTTTGTACTTAAACCCTATTTTAAGAAGCAATAAAAATATTGTCCCAAACTAGTCTTAGTCAAACAGATCTGTCCACCTCCTAAAATGCTTAATTAATCATAGTTGATAATAACCAACAATCTCTTGCAAATTGAAATGGTATTTCATGTGCTTGAATACACCCACTCCTGCAATATTAATCAAATTTGGCTATTTCTATTATGTTGGCACTATTTTTATCAGAAAAATAATGTGCTACGTGAGATTATTTCAGTAAGTACCTTTATAATATTGATCAGGCAGCCAGCAAACCAGAATACAAGTCTGTTGCTTTCCTCAGTCCTCACACGCTCTGTCCTCAGGAGTAAATTAAGTCTATTTTTTCCTTTTCTTTTTTTAATTTATATTGACCTGAATCATTCTTTGACAAGAACAACCGTTCTGATGACTTTGTCTTGTTTTTTTGTCCCATCAGATTATAATACACAAGAAGAAACTCTTTTCTCTCATATATGTTGATGAAACAATAATTAGAAGGAATATTTGCATTCATATCATCAAATTTATTTGACAAATGATCAATTGTGAGCCGCGCTCAATGAGTTAACAAATTAGATTTGAGGCAGTCTCGTCTTGACTCATTAGCTTGCGGTAAAATACACTTATGGGGTATGTTTGGGATGGTTGTAGCTTTTGTAAAGGTGGTTATGAAGCTGTTGTGGAGAAAGTGGCTTTTTTAAAGCTGCTGTAAAAATCAGCTTCCTAGCATAAAAATTTCTTGAAAGTAATGGTTGCGATTTAAAAAGCAAAGCAATACTGAAGTTGTCCTAGACGGAGCTGTAAAATATATTAGCATTAAGGAGTTTAATTACAAAGTAATTAAAAATATTTAGAACTTATATTTTACAACATTATATCAAATTATTTTTTTTTTGTTAAAACCCATCTACGGGCCTACGCGTTAATATTAGGAAAAAATTACACAGTCCTTAAAGGGTCCTCTAGCTCGCTACTGCTCGGAAGAACTACAATCAAAATAAAAAAGAAACCTAGGAGCCGGAGGTCCCTACTAACCAGCATATCAAATTATTCTTTATTATTCTCTGTAACTATCATTTTTTTATTATAATTGTTTGAATTATAATCTTTTTTTTTTCTCGTAACCCAACTCTAACTCATAGAATTATGTCGAACTTCATTAATTTATCAAATTCAAGCTCAAATTATAAGTGATTCGATATCAACCATTTTATATTGAGCCGGTGGTTGATCTTAATTACTTTATTTTAGTTAATATCATATGCACAAGCAATAAAATAAAAGCGTGTTGACCAAAAATTTAGAGATAAATTAAGCTCACTCTAAAGATTAATAGTAGCGATTGTTGTGAAAGGGAAGGATGTGTTGCAACCAAGGCTATGGACAGGCCTTGAAGGAGATTGTTGTAGCAGAAGTGAGGTCATAACACATTTTGTTATGATAATTGCTAAGTCATAAGTAGAGCTAAAATGTAGCTCTTGGATGGGACAGTTGTAATGCAAGCAACCCTAAACACAAATCTAAAGCAACAATTACTGCAACAAAAGTAAGGTTATGATGCAAGTTAATTTATATAAAATGGATATAGCATTATATAAGCAAGGTTTAGGGAGGTATTTAGAAGGAGTTGGCTGTAATATAGATATGAAGGGGGGTGATTGACATGTGAATAAAATTACAGCATAAATATAGAAGGAGATGATTATGGCATAAGAGATGTTATGAAGCATATTCAAAAGCAGTGATATATAATTGATACATCATCAAAAATCGACTTGATCGAGCATGAATCTTGAGGCATATTTGAGATTACAACTTCAAAAATTAAATTGAGGACCATCCAAACTCCAATTTCAGCTTATAGTCAAATTATAAGTATCAAGGTAATGAACCCAACTACATCAAAATCGGTCCAATCCGAGCCCAAATGAGCTCAAATCAAGGGCTTAAAGCATATTTAAAAGCTCCAAAGTATTAATTGGATGACCGAGTGATATCTAAATTTGATGTGTTTATAGTCAAATCGAGTGGCTTGACGTGACAAATCCAACAAGACCAAGTTCGCTTATTCCGATATCATTATGAGACTTAAATACTTAACAAAATTCTCTATGATCGAAGGAATCAACATGGGCCATCTGATGGAACACTCCGAATCAACCCTTAATCTTTTTCTTATTTATGAGGTATGCCACTCTTTAAATATAGAAATAGACCCCCTCTCCCCACATAAAAGGGGCTTGGACTTTTGATGGATTAAATCATGAGCTAGATACTCAAGAGAGCTCTGAGACTTGAAGCATCCTGGAGCTTCACCCCGGCACCAACACCGAAGAACCCCCGCCCTACCATTCTAGACTTCTACCCAACCATCTTCAAACCACTGTTCGACCATCAACCACCATTGCCTGCCGACTATGATCCCTTCGACCACCATCGCTCACCAACTATTGTCCACTTTGACCTCTATCGCCCACTAACTACGGTCCCTTCAAGCTGGTCTATCGCTCATCGACTATGATCTCTCCAACAACCATCGCCCACCGACTATGGTATATCTGACCCTTGTTGTTTGTCGAATACGATCCCTTTGACCTTAGTCGCCAGCTAACTACAGTCCCTCAAACATCCGTTTCCCTTCGACTATATATGGTCCCTCCAACCACCGTTGCCTACCAACTACGGTCCCTATGACCTTCATCGCTCCCTGACCCAGGTCCCTTCAACTATCATTGCACCCCAACTATGGTATCTCTGACCTTCATTGCCTGCTGACCTCCATAGCCCACCAACTATGGTCCCTTCGACCTCCTTCGCTTATCGATTATGGTCCCTTTGACCACCATTACCTACCGATTACGGTCCACTAGGATCTCTGTCACCCGCCGACTCCAGTTGCTCCGACCACCATCACCTGCCAACTACGGTCCATCCCTAGCGCTGTCGTTCACCTACTATGATCCATTTGACCTCCATCGCTAGCCAACTACACTGTCTCCTACCTTCATCGTAGGCCGACTATGGACCCTTTGATCTCCATTATTTGTTAACTACATTCACTTTGACCATCGCCACATATCGACTACAGTCCACTCCGACCTCCATCACTTGCCTACTACAACATCTCTGACCAGCGTCGCTCACCAACAACAGTCCACTCCAACATCTTTCACACATTGACTACAGTCCTTTCGACCTCAGTATCATGTCGACTACGATCCCTTTGACCTCCAAATATAGTCTCTCTTACCACCATCACTCGACTATGGTTCTACTAACAAAACTAACAGTCCAAACACTCTCTTAAGAACAACTCTCACATTACCATATTCTTCCAACTCAAATTATGTATTGTGCTTTATATGATGTATATTTTTTACACTGAGCCAATGCCTTCCCCCAAGGAAGAACATCATTTGTAATGAACCTCAAATACTAGTGAATTTTACAACTAGGCAAGGCCCTGTGGT
>NW_021518726.1:0-297 GCF_001605985.2 Dendrobium catenatum | reverse complement strand
ATCTCAAAAACCCAAAATCCCAAAAATATTCAAAATTTCAAAAAATATTTAAAATTGAAATAACCCCATCAAAAATCTATTCACCCTCCGCAACAGTTTGCCGAGATGGACAAATCAAAATTTACTTCATCTCACAAAGAGTCAAATGCCTATTCGAAAATATCACTAGGATCCATTCTCAAGACAATCTCCTGCTAGTAAGGACGTGGTACGTGTCCTCTAACTGGCGGTTTGCCGCCAAATGTCACCGCATTATAAAAGGTTATGACCCGGGGCCCTCTGAACCGAGTGGTTTTG
>NW_021518725.1:0-404 GCF_001605985.2 Dendrobium catenatum | reverse complement strand
TAAGAAACACCATAAGCTTAACATGGGAAATCTTGAAAAGGGAGAAAAGCCATGAGGTCTTGCCCAGTTGAAATGGATCCAATAGTGTGTATTGTTGATTACAAATGATGCCCTCCATGGGGGAAAATGTTGGCTTAATATAAAAAATATAAAGCACATTACATAGTTGGGTTGGAAGAATCTAATGATTTGAGAGCTATTCTCAATTAGAGAATGTTGGCATGTTATTTTGGTTGGTAGGACTGTAGTTGGGAGATGGAAGTCGGAGAGATCGTAGTCGCGCAAGTGAGGTTGAAGGGATTGTAGTCAGGGGACGATAGTTGGAGGGATCATAACAACGCGTGATAGTGGTTAGAGGGATCGTAGTTGGTGGGCAGTAGTGATCAGAGAGACCGTAATCTACG
>NW_021518724.1:0-419 GCF_001605985.2 Dendrobium catenatum | reverse complement strand
TCCAAAAGCTGGTGATAGAATCAACATTACTCCACTCATTTCTGTTGTGACATTTTTGATTATGAATAAAAGTCCTATTGATGAAGCCCAACTTATTTTAGACCATCTTTACGGGCTTTTCGAAATTGGGCATGCTGATCAGAAAAGAGAAATAAATATTTCATTAGGTTACTTGATTACATTTATTTTGGAAAAGAAATACAATCTAGTGCATCCTGATGAAAAGAATATGAGGAGCCGGTCTACTACAATGATGCTTCTTTTAGAGCGATCTTCTAGGAGAAAAAAGAGAAATCACATGCCAGTCCTTCTGAAGAAGAAGAAGGAGCACAAACATCTGCACCTCAACAAAATTATCAGAATTTGATTGAGAAATTTGATATACTTGAGACTCATTTTGATCAACGATTTGATCAAAT
>NW_021518723.1:0-1120 GCF_001605985.2 Dendrobium catenatum | reverse complement strand
ATTTATTTTTGCCTTTCTACTACTCATATTATGATAATTTTTGTCATTTTATTTATCAGTTTTGATATCCTTGTCTTACTTTATATAAGATTCATGATTTCTTCATATTGTTCCCTTCCTAGAACTGATTCATGCCAACACATTTCTTATTATAAAGCACTATTCATCACTTGCTTAATGCGCTAACTTCTGTATGTTTGACTTTTCCTAAAATTTTCATGCCTAACATACCTTTTAAGTTAATTTTATGCTTAACTATAGAGATCCAATTTTTGCTTATTGTTTTGGATGTTTGGTAGTGCTTTGTTGATGTGAGCCTCAAAAGTTGGATTAATTATTCTATGTGGATGCCAAATGCCATCCGGAGACCAACCAGAATGTATCACGTCACACCTTCGCTTGGTACCGTGGCTCGGTACCGCTGACATGGTGCATTCTGGTTGGCCTCCGAACGGCATTCGGCGTCCGGCCTCCGCATAGAATAATTTCTCCAACAGTTGACATGAATTTTCTTATTTTACGATCAATAACTAGTTTTTGTTATTTATTGTATATCACAATAAGATAAAATTATACTAATGTTGCGGGTCCTACACATATAGACACTTGTTATAGTTTCTTTAAATATCTTTCATGCTTTCATAATTTGTAACATATATGTCATTCAATTTAATTTATAGCCAACTTTACCAAATAAGATTTATTATATTAAACTATAAATGTTATTCCCGCTACCCTTATGTCTTTTCATTTAATAACTTAATTACATTTTGAAGTTAACTCTCTAAGCTACATTTTTACAAATGTTACTTCAGATTTCCTCCAGCTATGATTTCAATGCAAGTACTCTTTTAACATCATTTTTACGTTTTCTTAACGTGGTTGTTTACTATTTATACAACTTCTATCAGTTTTCGATTCTGTTAAAATTGATTTCGATAATAATAGTTCAGCAATCTCTCAATTCTGACCTTATTATTTATATGATTATTTATGAGTTGATTTATTTTCACATGGCTATAGCTACAAGTTCTTTTTATTGGCGACTATGACAAAAACATTTTTATATGAAATTATGAACCTACGCAATGTTTAAAATTGCGTATTCGGGTATTGAGGC
>NW_021518722.1:0-391 GCF_001605985.2 Dendrobium catenatum | reverse complement strand
ACTTCTAAAGATATTTTTGATATTGAAGCTTTTGGGACTTTAGATGAGGATTGGTTACGAAGATTGGAGAAGATATGTAATGATCTGGGACACTTTTCTAATATCCATTGAAGCTCCCAGATGTAACACAACCATCCAAGCTCCCTCCAACAGCTGAATTGGGCCAAATCTCTTGAAACCATTACATTGACTTCACTCTCAAACCAGTTGTCTCCCAAGCACTTTGAGATTTTTTTCACTCTCCTAGAGCCTCTTTCATGTTTCCCTAGTATTTTCTTGACATCTTGAGCTTATTAACGGTGAGAGAAGGAGATGACCAAAAGCTTATCTATCCCAACTGCTTGAAGTTCCTACTTCCTATCCAGTACATCTCAAATTGTAGTCTTTAGAA
>NW_021518721.1:0-844 GCF_001605985.2 Dendrobium catenatum | reverse complement strand
GATAAATCAATTTACTGTTAATGAGCTTTTCTTAAACAAAAATAAATATGATCATAATCATAAAAAAACAAGCAAGTCAATATTCAAATTTATTCACTTATACATCAAAATTTAAAATTTTAGTTCAAATTTAATTAAATAAATGAGATAATGTTAATGAATAAAATATTTAATTAATTATAGCCCAAAGAAAAATCAATCACATAATATAATTATGAGACCATATCCCATTCATAAAAAATTAGATTGCATAGCTTTTCACAGCTGTAACTTAAGGCTTAGGCTTCATTTGTGATAGCTTTCTTATCGCTTCTTAGTTAAAAAACTTAAATTTTTGTACTAAAAAGTCACTTTAAGAAGTAGGAAGAAAGTTGTTCCAAATGAAGTCTTAGACTTCGTTTGGTATGACTTTCTTACTACTTCTTAAAGCAAATTTTTAGCACAATTTTTTTAATTTTTGTATTAAAAAATTAATTTAGAAAGCAATAAAAAAAATTTCTCAACGAAACCTTAATTTGAAACAGCTTTCTTTCAGTCTTTCAAAGTAACTTTTCACTAAAAAAAATTTATAATTTTAAAAATTTGTGCACTAAAAAAAAGATATATTAAAGAAAGTCTTAGATGAGCTTTTCAATTTTTTTTTAAGATGAGCTTTTCAATGACAATTCTATCAAAATAATAATTATTAATTCATTATTTATACTGCATGATATTAAAACAAATAAAAATAAAATTCACTAATCATTTTCTTAAATAGCATTTCTATCATTTATACTCATTTTAATATATTTCTATATTCAATAAAAATAAATAAATCTTAAATTAATATTAATTAACTTGTAAC
>NW_021518720.1:0-554 GCF_001605985.2 Dendrobium catenatum | reverse complement strand
CCGGACCAAATAAAAGTTCCAACATCAACAATCAGATTATTAGCCTCAAACTATCTAACCATTTTCTCACTCACTCTCAACGCCATCAATCCACGTGAGCTAAACACAGCAATGTCTCTCCACAAATATTATTAGAGTGAATATTTGTGTGCATTATAAAATAACTTAAACGAGCCAACTCCATAAAAGATAATGGGAGAAATAAAATGATTCACACTGATCAAACCGCAATCAATATTGAACATGCTCGAACCGTGTTCAAATAATGCTCGAACCTTATTCAAATATTACTTTAACATTGCATCATCCATATCAAACCTTATTCAAATTTCAAATATTGTTAAAAGCATGATCAAAACTTATTCAAATCATATTCAAACCTTGTTCAAATTTTGTATTAACAATTTTCAAAAGTTGTTCGAAACTTGTGAGAACTATCTTTGAATCTTGTACAAATATTGTTCGAATCATATTCGAACATTATTCAATTATGTTTGAATATGTTTTGAAAGTTCATTAGGGTTGCAAACGAACCGAGCCGAGCCGAGTATGTG
>NW_021518719.1:0-248 GCF_001605985.2 Dendrobium catenatum | reverse complement strand
TACCAGGTGGGGCCTGGCTGGGCGGAAACATCAAGGGGGGGCGGAAGCCCCTGTGGGCCTCACTAAGGGTTAAATCAATTTTGGGAGGGAAATTTTTGAATGAGGGGGCTTTTTTAGGGAATTTGCAATTTTCCTTTGTCGTTAATTAGGAGTTATGGTGAGAGTTTGGCTCTTATCTTGAATTTGAATTTTATTTGAGATCTAGGGTTGTTCTTGGGCTCTTGGCATTGCCGGAGATTGTGGAGAGT
>NW_021518718.1:0-262 GCF_001605985.2 Dendrobium catenatum | reverse complement strand
TGAGAACTTTCAAAACCTAAGGGCTGCTCTACAAACACATTCTCTTTTATTATTCCATTTAAAATGGCACTCTTCACATCTATTTGGTAAAGCTTAAATCCCTTATAATAGGCAAAGGCAAGTAGCACTCTAATGGATTCTAATCTAGCTACAGAGGCAAAGGTCTCCTCAAAATCAATCCCTTCTATTTGGTTGTACCCCTTAGCTACCAATCTTGCCTTATTGCTAACCACCACACCTAAATCATTCATCTTATTCTTAA
>NW_021518717.1:0-772 GCF_001605985.2 Dendrobium catenatum | reverse complement strand
TCCGTGCAAGGGGGTTCAAATCTTTCCTTCATTCGAGTCTTGACAATCACTCTTGGAGTTGGGAAATCTCGTGTAGAAGATCTTCAATCATTATTTCTTGAATTGGTATGTTTTTGTAGAGTCCGACGAGCCCACAACTTATTCTGCTTTATCAAGGTAGTTGTTTTGGAGGTTGAATTTGTGGCTAAGATGAATTGTTTGCTTTCTATGAATTTTTAGATCGGATGAATGTGATTTCTAGGATTCTACCAAGATCAATGTCTGAAACTTCTTTCTCTCATCCAAAAAATAATGTTGATCAATTGACAAGTAAAGGTGCTAAACTGCAACAATCCAGTAAGAGAGCTGACCCAATGCTAGACTTGATTACAAGCAGGATTCCATCATTTTTTCCTTGATTTGCTATCCTTAAGTACTGCCCTTCCTCTCCTCTTGACACTGTCTTACTCAGTCAAGAGGGTGTAGAACGCTAACAAGAAGGCTTCCAAGAACTAGAAAGCCAACGATTCCTCAAGAACTCCACCACCTGAAACTATCGGGATACAGAATCAGTCACCAACATGACTCAAGAAGAAAGACAAATGCCTTCCAAAAAAATGTCTCTTCTTAAAAGCATAAAGTGCACTAGTGAGAACAACATGACGTTGATGAGGCCAAACAGAGTGCCTAACGCCTAAGCTAAACTCAGGATGACGGCTGTGTGAACGGACTAGTCACTTGGTTTGGACTCCTCTCGAACCACAGGCATGAACGAGGATCTTTCTAAAAGGCA
>NW_021518716.1:0-2611 GCF_001605985.2 Dendrobium catenatum | reverse complement strand
CGGTCAACGCAACCTACGTCCACTCCCCAGAGGTGCCTTCCGTGTATTGCACTAAACATCGTGACTCTCCTTTTGCTCCCATAGCAAGGCAGAGAAGCCCTCATAAAAATTCTTTTCCATCGACCCTGGATAAGCAGAGAACCCAACTCCTTTTGCTTCCTCTTGAAGCAGGCAAAGAACCTTGATCGATTGTTGAAGAAGACCTCTCTGAACCCTCCAAGGACAAGAGACTACAGTGGAAGAAGAATAAGTGGAACAATAGTTGGAGTAGCCCTTGTGAAACTCCCTCAAAAGCTCCCCCGCACAAAATCCTCTCTATCTCTCCCTCTCCCTCTCTCCCTCTCCTCTAGGCTTTCTAAGGTCAAGACAATAGCAAAAGATCACCTCTAAGGTAGAACAAGAGATCTTAAAGAGAAGAGCTTCGGAAAAGATCTTATTTTATATAAACTGACTTTATCGTCCAGACCGATATAGGTATCAGCCTAGCCGATTAGTATAAATTTTGCTCAATCAGCCCGATCGATTTGGGAAAATTAGACAATTTCTAGTTATATCATCCAGCCGATAGGATATCGTCTTGGATGATTAGTTTAAATCTGAGGAAAATCATCCTGAACATCGCCCTGAATAGAAGCTGGCTGATGTCAATCATCCACGACATCATCTCGGCCAATCCTATGATCGGCTCGGCCGATATGATCGTCCAATCAGCCTTAATTGCTTTCCTTAAACACCTAATCAATTTAGGCATAATTCTGTTGTATCGTCAAGGCTGATGTCCTGGATGATGTCCAATAATAACTAATGCCTAAATATATCTGGCAGTTGATTCTTTCTGATTTGAGCATATCATCCTGACCGATACAATACCGTCCAAGACGATCTACTTAATGACGGTTGCCTTAACCATGATGCCCTGATTAGGTTTTCTATTTCTGAATCGATCATCCAATCCGATATAAATATCGTCTCGGACAAAGCTATCAAAAATAGTAAACTCTAAGAAATAGTCAAAAATTCTCCCAAGGTGTGTGTGTGCAAGATTACTTAGCATTAGGAGCCACACCTTTAGAACAAATGCAAGAAAGGGAAAAGTGTACAAAGTGACTCAGACCTAGTCTACCCAATCTTGAGCTGGTTCTAATTATCGTCTGATCTTATGGGCCTGAAATGTTAGCAAACAAGACAGTCGTAGAGAAATAAGAAAATTTTCTATCATCAAAATTATAATCCATGAAAACAAGTTGCAACAATCTCCCCCTTTTTTGATGATGGAAAACACACATGTTAATTGAAATAGTTCAAAGTAGTTTTTAAATGAGTAAGGAAAAAAATTGCAATTTCAATAGTTCAACTAATCAACATAACATAAAAAACTAGATCAAATTGGAATAAACTAAAACAACTACTCCCTCTTTTGACATCTAAAAAAGGAGGAGGAAAGTATAACAGAAAAATGTATAAAACTAAATAATAAAAAAAATAGAAACAAACTACAACAACAAAAAAATAAAAAGAATAACTAGTAAAATAATGGCCCCTGATCATCTAAAGAAGGAGGAGGTGTTTGAGGTGGCTGCTAAAAGTAGCTCGACAGCGTTGCAAAATAGGTACTAAATCAGGCTATGTCTTGGTTGTGCTACTGCTACTGGTTTGCAACTTAGGCATCAAAATTGGCTAAGTCCTCCGCATGGTGTTGCTCGTAGAGGGCTATGTCCTCAGCATGTTGCTACTCCTATGCAGCAATGTAAGTGTCAAATCGGGCCTTCCACTGCTCAAAGCGCTCCACCAACTGGTCTAGTTGAGAGTTCTGAAAGAGCAGAACAGGTGCAGGAATAGGTGCAGGAGCAGTTGCAGGAGCCTCCTCTTCCTTCGCCTGAGCTTCCCCGTCCCCTGGGTGGAGACGAGTACTGTGAAGAGTTTAAAAAGAAATCTTAGAGTAGAAATCAAGTTGAAGGTTTGGTGGAGTAGGATATTGGAGGTTATATTTTGATTCTAAGACATAAAAAATGATATGTTCTAGAGCTAGATTTGGCTTCCTCCTATGACCTAGATCCCAAATGATAGTAAGATGGCCGATGTAGCGAAAGATTAGATCGGCAACATTAAATTCATGATGTACTAAAATGTAATAGGTGGTGAGTGAAAGAAGGGGAATGATATGAACACGGTCACTAGCCTTAGGAATTATCATAGTATGAAGGACGAGCTGGACGGTCCTAACATCCTTGAGTTAGGTACCAGTCCCGACCATATAAAAATGAACATTAGAGTTTCAAAGAAAATTATTGGCCTTATCCCAATCAAAATCATGATCAGAACATAGGGTGTGAAGTTTATCCCCTGTGGTGGAAAGCTGCAAAATCTCTTCACAATTCGGATATGTGATCTCGACAGGGCGTCGATTCACATATGAGCCAAGTGAAGTAAAAGAAGTATTAATGCAGAGACTTGCAAAGAACTTAAAGAGAAATTCAAAATTGAAGGGGACAGTAAGATTCAAAAGAAAGAAAAATAAGGTATGGGAAAATAAGTCTAATAACAGATAAGAGAGAAAATTTGGATTGATTGTCTGGGAGACTATGATTTTGGCCTCCTTATAGTGCTGGTA
>NW_021518715.1:0-418 GCF_001605985.2 Dendrobium catenatum | reverse complement strand
CCATTGTGTCCTATTAAAAGTCAAATTCCCATTTAAAAATAATAAATATCGGTCATTCCTAATATTTTACAACCAAGTCCTTTTAGGTCTGCCTATACCTTTCTTAACATAAGTCAAATTTAATACCTCTACTCTCCTAACTGAAACATCGGAAGGCCGCCATTTTATGTGACCAAACCAACTTAGGTGACTCCCTCTAATCTTATCTTCTTCTAGATCTACTCCAACCTCTTCATTTATATGCTCATTTTGTATCCTATCTCTAAGGTTAAATCCACTCAACCACCCTAGCATCCTCATCTCTACCACACTTAACTTAATATTATGCTTCTCTTTTAATGGCCAACATTCAGCAACATAAAGCATTGCAGGCCTCACCACCATCTTATAGAATTTTCCCTTAAGCTTGAGGGGTACT
>NW_021518714.1:0-302 GCF_001605985.2 Dendrobium catenatum | reverse complement strand
ATGAATGTTTTAGGATACATGTGTTTTAAAAATATAGAATTGAGTAACTACTATACATTTTTATTACTTTGAATTATTTGATTGGTTCCGTCTATGGTCAAAAATGAAGGCGAAATTGGAGCTGAACCCAGAGGAACGAACAATTATTACGTCCTCTGACCGAATGGTTTTATAGGTTCGACCATCATTAATTTTACGCCACGTAGCAGCCCGACGACCCGACCCAAACCCGCGGTTTTTTGGATATTTGACATTTCTTTTTCGTTTAAACGGGTGGGAAAACTTTAAAAGACGCGGGTATA
>NW_021518713.1:0-424 GCF_001605985.2 Dendrobium catenatum | reverse complement strand
CTCCAAACTAAACTCAACTCGACTCATATCAAATCAATTTTTTTTTTAATTTAATACTTCCTGATAAAACTTTGAAATCAAATCGTTAATTAAATAACCTAAACTAAATAATCTTAACATCATAAATTAAATAAATAAAAGTTTAAAGACCGGTCCAACTTCCTCAGACCCAACTCCTCTCCCAATTCGCAAAACTGCTCTCAATCTCCCTCTTAGTTCAAATAAAAACACACAGCCCGTCTCCTCTCTGAATTTGCACGAACAGCCATCCCTCAAACAGTGACTTCCACTGCAGTTCGTACAGCTCCAGAACTCCCCATCTCTTCCCAATTGGCGAACCACCCAGCAGTTCGTAGAACCGAACCCCTCCCGTGACCTCACATACACGATCTCTCCCCTTTAGTTCACGAACCGCCCCTCTCTA
>NW_021518712.1:0-264 GCF_001605985.2 Dendrobium catenatum | reverse complement strand
AATTTGAATTGAAGGCATGCTAAATGGACATCTTTTTTGCAAGAATATACATTTCATCTTAAACACAAGGCTGAAATTTTAAATAAAGTCGCTGATGCCTTAAGCAGACGAGCCCAATTATTGATAACCATTGAACCAATTGTAATTTCCCTTGATTCTTTAAAAGATAACTATGCCACTGATCGAGATTTCAAAACAATTTAGGAATCATGTTGTACTTCTAGAACCACTCTTCTGCTCAATTTACAATTCAACAAGGTTTTT
>NW_021518711.1:0-934 GCF_001605985.2 Dendrobium catenatum | reverse complement strand
GTAATTATCTCTGGCTCTGGATATATGTATGGATTGATATGAACAACAGATGAGGAAACCGATAGAAAGAAAAGAAAAAAAAAGGAGGCAATAGAACGATCAGATGAATCCTTTCGCTACACGGATCTTGGGGTCGTTACACTTAATGCCCGACATGGCCGTTGGGTAGAATTTCTTCAGGAGTACACTTACACTCTTAGGCACAAGACAGGGGTCGAGAATAAAGCTGCTGACGCTCTCAGCCGACGAATGATGACTACTCTTGAGTTGAGAGCTGAAGTTGTGGGTTTTGATCATATTAGGATGGATTATCTTGAGTGCCCAGACTTCAAAGAGGTTTATTCTTCCCTGTCCACAGGCAGCACGCGCCTTGTGGACGATTTCCTATTGGAGGATGGTTACCTTTTCAAAGCCCAAAAGCATTGTATACCTCGCACCTCCCTTAGGGAATTCCTTGTATGGGAACTACATGCTAGGGGCCTTGCTGGACACTTCGGGAGAGATAAGACGATTGAGGCAGTTGAGTACCGTTTCATTGGCCGAGCCTTAAGAGAGATATCGGAAAGATGGTTGCGAGGTGTCACACATGTCAGTTATCCAAACAGCGTAAACAGAACACTGGCCTTTACACTCCGTTACCTGTGCCTAATTGTCCTTGGCAGGACGTCAGTATGGATTTTATTTTAGGCCTGCCAAAGACACTGCGAAGGAATGATGTCATATGCGTAGTTGTAGATCGATTTTCCGAAATGGCTCATTTCCTCCCCTGTTCCAAAACATCTGATGCCTCTCACATCGCCAAGCTATATTTTAATGAGGTCGTCCGCTTGCATGGTTTACCCAAAACCAGTGTATCGGATCGAGATGTAAAGTTCACTAGTTACTTCTGGAAAACCCTGTGGATGAAGATGGGTACTAAGCTACAATTTTCCAC
>NW_021518710.1:0-271 GCF_001605985.2 Dendrobium catenatum | reverse complement strand
GCTGACTTTGCTGCAACCTTCTCCCTCCTCTCTTATTCTCCTTCTCCCTTACACTCTTTTTCTCTCAATCTCTCTTTCTCTAGCTCTAACACACAATCTCTCTTTCTCTATATTTTCCTCTCTTGTTTACATTCTCTATTTCTCTTTCTTCTAGCTCATACTCTCTATCACTTTCTCTTGGTCGTCACCTCTTCTCTCACTTTATCTCCCTCTCACTCTCTTTATCTATCTTTCTCTTTGTAGCTAAATCACTCTCTCTTCCTATTTATCC
>NW_021518709.1:0-410 GCF_001605985.2 Dendrobium catenatum | reverse complement strand
GTTGGTCATAAATATTGATCACAATTTTTAAATAATTATTTTATTTATTTTTTGGAATACTTAAAAGTAGTTAAATGCAGCATAATAAATCACTATGTTGAGCAAAATAATAAGGGCATAACAATTAATCAAATTCAAGTAATATAATACTAAGCTGTCAAATAAACTGAAATTTATATTACAAAGTAAGTTATATCAATTTTCTTCGGAGTTATAGAAAATATCTAAAGGATTCTGGCCCCTTATGCATACCTTTGTGCTTATAGCACAATAATATGGCTTATAGCCACCAAAACATGACTTTTTACCATATTTCTTATCATACGATGATGGAGCAACGTCGTCTCCTCCCTTATGATGTTTGGAAGAACTATAAGAAGAATTTGGCGACACCGACTTCGGAGGTGTTC
>NW_021518708.1:0-405 GCF_001605985.2 Dendrobium catenatum | reverse complement strand
TATATTTAGTCACTGATTCTTCTCTTTTTCTCTTATCCAAAGCAAGATCAGCGATCGTTATTTTCTCCGTTGCACTAGCAAATCTCTTCACGAACATATTTTCCAATTCTGCGAAAGTCTTCACAGAATCATTCGGTAGCTCAGCGTACCATTCGAAAGCAGTTGCTGTCAAACTGCTGACGAATTCTCGGAAGAGTAGGGCGTCATTTCCTCCTGTATTCCCACAGGTGGCTTTAAACTATGCCAGGTGCTGCTTGGGGTTGTTATTACCGTTGAAAGTGTTGAACTTTGGTACATAATACCCTTTCGGGTATGGTACTTGATCGTATTCAGCAGGATACGGACGACCTTTGCCCACCAACTTTTCTACTTGATCAACGGCTATGATGGCCCTGATCCTTTCTG
>NW_021518707.1:0-570 GCF_001605985.2 Dendrobium catenatum | reverse complement strand
ACATAAATTAGGATGCTTAGAAGGATGAGTGGCTTTACTCTTAGAGATAGGATATGACATGAGAATATATGTCAAAAGGTTGAAGTAGCTCCAGTGGTAGATAAGATTAGAGAGATTCTCATTAGATGGTTTTGTCACATAAAATAGTGTCCTTCTTATTTATATGTTTCTAGGTTTAGTGGTTGAAAGACAACATGCATGCACACATAAGTTTTAATTCAAAACAAATTTTTAATAAAAATTTAATATAAATGAATTGTAATGGATCATATTTCATAATACAAACTATATTATATGATATGTCTTAATCTATTATTTGAAGTAAGGTCAACTTTGATTAATTATGTTTTTAAAATTGATATAATTATATTGCAAGATGTTAATCATACCTTATAATAAAATTTATTTTAAATGGTCAACCTACATAAATTATTTTCCAAATTACATTAATTTAAAATTTAAACCAAATTCCATCCTATTATATGATAGAATTTCTTAATTTATATAATTAAGTCTTTGAATCTAAAGGTGAGAAGATATAATTTTGGTTAAATTAATCATTCTATATAA
>NW_021518706.1:998-1791 GCF_001605985.2 Dendrobium catenatum | reverse complement strand
TCTAAAATATTAATTGCATTTTTAGGCATAATTCACCTACATAAGTTGAAGGGCTAATTAGTACCCGTCTTAGATGTCGGCCCTCAATTCCTTAAAACTTAAACAACATCCCTACCCATCTTTCATAAGAGACTAGATTCATGGTTTGAAAGAGCCTAGGTGATTAGCTGGCTCCCCAATCTAGGTCGGGGTAAGTCAAGATTTGCACTTCATTAGTTAGGTTCGGGTCACCACTTTGTAGTACCCAAATTAGATTTAGGTTCTGAGGCAGATTCTTTTTAGATCTTAAGTCCTCACCCTCCAGAAATATAAATCCCAAATTTCTAATAAAATGACAACTTAAATATAAAATTTTCTCATAAAATGTAAAGCCCAACATAGGATAGATTAAGGTTGTCTCTGGGCTTCTCAGAATCCGACACCTCCTACTTTTCATCCTTTGACTCGATAATAAATATTCAACATTGAGCTTTCACCTTGGAAAATTCCTACTTCTGTTCCTTGTCTTTTACTTTGTAGTCAAAGGGTATGAAATCGATGCTTTAATCAAGAGTTTTCTTAGGAATCCTAGGATGTAATTAACTATAGGGGCTTGCTCCTATAAGGATTTGATAACCTCAGACTACAATAAACCTTGTTTTATTCATATAAAACAAGAGAAGAATCTTTGGGAATGCAGATATCTTTAAAACCTTATTTCTAATTTTGAATAGACTTGTAGAATGTTATTATTATCTTTTTAGATAATATAATATTATATTTGTTATATTCAAATTTAGAAATGATGAATTTT
>NW_021518706.1:0-821 GCF_001605985.2 Dendrobium catenatum | reverse complement strand
CTAAAATAAACCTTGTTTTATTCATATAAAATAAGGGAAGAATCTTTGGGAATGCAGATATCTTTAAAATTTACATTTTTAATCTTAAATATGTTTGTATGATATTATTATTGTCTTTTTAGATAATATAATTTCCTACTTGATATATTCAATTTTAGAAATGATGAATTTTATAAAACTCATTCTTGCTTTTGGATATCCTGATGAATGTTATGTTTGTCTTTTAAGATGATATAATATTCTCCTTGGTATGTCTAAATAGAAGAATGAATAAATTTTTCAAAAAGCTTATTTCTTTTCTTAAATACATTCTTAAGAATTTCATATTTATTTTTCGAAATAATATGTCATTCTTTGAACTGTGTTTGATTATAGAAATAATAATTTTTAAAACCTTATTTTGATATTGAATCCATTATTGAATATTATGTCAATCTTGAGAGATTATATTTTATTCTTAATGCAATATTCAATTACAAAATAGGAGAAATCAAAGTCTGCGTGGTGACAACAATTTTTCCCACCAAGGTTTTTCTGGAGACTCCGCTGGGGACACAATCCACTCTCCATCTTTAGCAATGTTTTATACCCTTTTCGTCGGTAGTATACTTGTGCTTAGCATAAGTTATAACTGCTTTTCTTCCGCCGGTTCTTTTATTCATTTCATTCTTGAATAATTTGGCCGGTATCTAAAAAAAAAAAAAAATTAGAGGTCTTATTTTGGACCCCGTTAGAAAACTAATGAAGAGCTCCTTTATAATGACCTTTTTGTAAAATAAATCCATGTGCTTATTCGAATGTTGTAGTTACATTTTTCTTGT
>NW_021518705.1:0-280 GCF_001605985.2 Dendrobium catenatum | reverse complement strand
ATATGTACAATCTCCAAAGGTTTACTAGTTCTAAGATCCTTATTAGAATGAAAAGAGGGCTTCACCTATTTTCCTAATTAACATGCATTGTAAAGGTGATCCTTAGTAAAGTTTAGTTTTTGTATATCTCTCACCAAATTCTTTTGGGTAATTTCTTAAGATTTTTCATACTAGAGTGATAAAGTCTCATATACCATAATTATGATTCATCTGAAATAGTTTTCAAACAGAAAGCATTAGGATTTTTAATACAATTTATATCTTACATATAAATATTATT
>NW_021518704.1:0-203 GCF_001605985.2 Dendrobium catenatum | reverse complement strand
ACATTAAAATAATCAATATATAGAAAATCGTAAAAAATTTAGTACTGATATGTTTGCAAATCAAAGATCCAATTTTCATAGAGGTGTCAAAACAAGTTAACGATTCATGTGGGTTAAGATCTGACTCGAAATTGACCTGACGAGAAACTAATTAACTTGAACTCAACATGTTTAATAAATTGGTAAAAAAGATCAACTATTGA
>NW_021518703.1:0-332 GCF_001605985.2 Dendrobium catenatum | reverse complement strand
TTTGACCAAAATATATTAAATTTTTATCTATTAAATTGAAAGATATATAAATGCGTAGTTTACAAATTTGATTGATTTTCCTGTATTTATATATTTATGTCTTTCGTATAATATTGACTTATATTGCATAGGAAAAAAATAATATTTGCATATAAGAAAGGAATGTTAGTTTTTAACATTATAATGAATACAAGTTAAATCTTAAAATATAATACCCTACACAAGATGGCAGGCCGACGGAATTTCCTTTAAATAAAAGGTCGGTGGTGTAATGCTTTCTTAATCATATAACATACAACATCATCAAGCCTTTATCCCACTACGTGGGGTCG
>NW_021518702.1:0-302 GCF_001605985.2 Dendrobium catenatum | reverse complement strand
ACAGACCGAGTGCAAGGAATAACATGAATGAAACAACCAACCAATTGATCGCCAAATACATCGGTGGATTAAAAAGATGCAATTTAGGACAAGTTAGAACTCAATGCGGTTTGGTCTTTGTCTCAAGCAGTCAATTATGCTCTTTATGATGTCTGATCATATAATTTGAAAGAATTATTCTTTTAATTTTTTAATAAATAACAACTAGAGCTATCTAGTATCATCTATCAGTAATAAATAATACAACATATTCTATAACTTAAAATATCAATGTATTCATCTATATTCATTCTAAAGAATCA
>NW_021518701.1:0-452 GCF_001605985.2 Dendrobium catenatum | reverse complement strand
TTAAAATCAGTAACCAACTCCCTTTAATATTAATCCATTCCTTTAATTCCAACCAATTTAAGTCAACTTAATTAACCCCAATTGCTACTGGGTGGCCTACGAGGCTATTAGCTTAGCCCCAAGGAAGGTGAAATAAACTTCACGGCCTCGGTGTGAAACAAAGGTAGTAATCAATTAACTTTTAAAATAGGTGTAATTAAAATTCTTAATCTATTAATACTTAAATTTTTAACCTAAATCCCCTTTTAAGCCTTAACAAATCCATACTTTTAGACAACTTTAACTAATCACCCATTTTAGGACCTACCCCAGCCACACGACCTTTTACACACACTTTAGATGTTGTGCTAGGACAACCAACTCTAGATCTAGGTTAGGACGGTGTTTATTTTACTGCTGTGTGCCGGATTTTTCATAGTTTTCACTGCATGTTGTGGATGAAATTGTTTTGC
>NW_021518700.1:0-311 GCF_001605985.2 Dendrobium catenatum | reverse complement strand
AAAGATTAGATTTTCTAATGAAATTAATCTCAAATTATAATCTAATTTAAGCACAATTAAGATTAAAAAGGCTAATGAAATTCATAAAAACTAAACACATTTCAAAAACAATCCAAATTTAAAGCAAATACAACATATATTGATATTAATGAAAAAGATTACAAAATCACTTCATAATATCAATACAAAAAAAATACACTGAACTTTTAACACAACTAAAACAAACTAAAATAAACACCAATACAAGAAACATCTAGAAAATCATCACCCAAATCTCTATTCTCCTGGAGGAGGAGGAGGAATGCCACCAA
>NW_021518699.1:0-254 GCF_001605985.2 Dendrobium catenatum | reverse complement strand
AAAAGTGGCCAATGATTCCAAAAATAAAAGATGCGCAATAACGCCAAAATTGAAAAATATATACACAAAGTGTATAAAAAATTATAAGATGTGCAAAGTGTGCCATTCAATGGACAAGAGGCATAAAATGAGCCCATAAAAAAAAAACTATCTTCCTTTCTTCCAACTCTTAAAACTTATAAGATTTCATGTATCACTTGAGATTTTCAAAGACTTGATTTCGAATTTCGCGATTATAACAGTCTACTGTGATA
>NW_021518698.1:0-200 GCF_001605985.2 Dendrobium catenatum | reverse complement strand
TAGGTCTATTCTGGATGTACAATGCAATCTCGGTAGTCATTTTCCATTTCAGTTGGAAAATGCAGTCGGATGTTTGGGGTACTATAAGTGATCAAGGAGTAGTAACTCATATCACAGGAGGGAACTTTGCACAGAGTTCCATTACTATTAATGGATGGCTCCGGGATTTCTTATGGGCACAGGCATCTCAGGTAATTCAG
>NW_021518697.1:0-567 GCF_001605985.2 Dendrobium catenatum | reverse complement strand
TGAAAATTTATAGACATATAACTTAAAATTTTAAAAATCTTAATTAATTAATTTACATTAGAGTTTATTAATCATTCCATGTCATCGGTTAAAACAACATGCAAGGAAGAAGTTTAATTAATTTTAAGTAGGAAAATGAAATCCTATCTCTTGGATGGTCATGAAATATCTAAGAAAATTATCTTCACATATGTGTCAAAATAAAATCCAAATCATTTAGCCAATCATCATTCCTCTTACTCTATATTATATTTTATGCATTCATCTTTCAGCCAACCAAAAGGTTCCTAAGAGGAGAAAACTCATAGATCCAATGTGAAGCAATTAAGGAAACTTCAATACAAAATGAAAATATTGAAGCTCGGCTCTATATGACATGTCATTACATTATATTGTAGCATGAACTATGTTGAATTAGAACTAAAGCACAAGTCCTAATTGATTTTGTTGTTGAATTCTCTTCTTTATCAATAATGCCCGTTGAAAATATTTTCTCATGTCAAAGAGATAATGTAAATCATTTTGAATTCTATCCATGCGTACTTTAGGTCAATTTGCAAATCATTA
>NW_021518696.1:0-681 GCF_001605985.2 Dendrobium catenatum | reverse complement strand
GCTTGGTTGGTGGGCGAGTACGGTTGGGAACCCCCCAACCAGTGCTCGATTCTCCTCAAGCGGCAACACCTCTTAAGCAAGTGCAGGCTAAGAGACTTCTGGGTCGGGTGCCTCTTCTAAGTCAGTCGAAGATAAATCATGCTTCAAGCTCCCTTTCGGGGTTGGCAGCGGGTGGATACTTCAGTTCCAAAAAGAAAAAAGAAGTTAAATACTCATTGAACATGAGTATATTAAATATTTTATGAATTTTTTAATAGAATTTCTTGTATTTAAAATTTTTATTATTTAAAAATAAAAAACTAAATGTCTCATTTACTCTCTACAACATTAAATCAATTAACTGCACTCAATACCCAAATCGTGGAATATTCTCATTTTCATTTCTCTTTTACGGGTGACGACTTTGGTTTCACAACAATGCTCGATGTTATCTTAACATCGACATCTGTCATCATTATAACATTGACGTGTGCAATTATTACAATATCAACGTCTGACGTCATTATAATACTGACATTTCAAAATTATCTCAACATCAAAGTCTTACACTGCCCTTACATTGATGCTTGATGCTAGTAAATTATATATCCACAACTTGATCGGTCGCGACTTTGATTTAACAAGAATGCCCAATGTCATCTCAACATGTTTGAAGGAAGAAAAGCTTGCCTTTCTTATATA
>NW_021518695.1:0-407 GCF_001605985.2 Dendrobium catenatum | reverse complement strand
CCTCATAGCTCACCAGAACTTTCTTCTGGCTGTTTTTTACAGGTAAAGAAAAAGATAAAGTTGTTGCTAATTAGATTTTAAGTACCTCAATGTTATGTGTTATGTTTATATCTGTTAGTAAGGATTAGCTAAGGGTATGTAAACACTCATTTGAAGTATTTTGTTTGGATGTTTCTTAGTGGCTCTGTACTATATTGTGGATGTATAAAATGTTAAGTGCTTCAGTTAGAGTATCAATGAAGGTTTATGAGATACTTCGTATAGTTATGCAAGTAATTAACTGTTTAAAAAAAAAACGTTAAGGAAAGAAAATGATATGTTTTAGCTGTTACACTCTACAGTACTAGTCAAGGGTACTGTGGGGTGTTACAGGATCACCTCTCCAAAATCTGAAGGAAATTCGGACT
>NW_021518694.1:0-509 GCF_001605985.2 Dendrobium catenatum | reverse complement strand
AATCGGAGGAAAAGGTAATTTAATATTAAAAAGTAAATTTTCTTCTTATATACCCGAGATCCTTCTCCAAATGATGCTCATCTTCTTTGTCCAAATATAGTGCATAATTCATAAATGTCATTCTTCTTATTTACGTCCGTAATATCTTGTTTTAGAATGTTTATTTAAAATTTTAAGAATTTTTTTTTTAATTAATTGATTCTTTGATCAGAATGATTTATAAAAATGTTTATTTTGTGATTAATTTAGATTTGTTTATAAACCAAATAAAATCTTATTGAGTTATCATAAAAAAAAAAATTCACTTGATTAAGCACATATCATAATAAATATCTAAAATAGAGAACTTTTTGGAGTTAAATTTAAAATCATCAAAACACCAATCTAAAAATATTTACTGTCAAACTAAACATCGTGAGGAGATACCCAATAACACTGAAATTGATATGATTTAACTCCACATGAGCCCTATTCAAGCTTTTGAGGTATAAATAAAAATTTCATGATGC
>NW_021518693.1:0-2410 GCF_001605985.2 Dendrobium catenatum | reverse complement strand
TGATTTGCATAAGAATATTCTTACATAAAATTTCTCTAAGCGTAATTTAAACAAACAGTTTGCTTACATCAAATGGTCCGTATGCAGCAGCCGACCAGCGATCGAAATATCGGCATCAAGCTCCTTATCCTGATACAGAAGCTCAGCGTCCGCCGGCATAGCGAGCTTCCTCTTCCTCACGGCGGCGACCACCACTTGGGCCAGTCGGGCCACCGGGCTCCCTCCCGGCTTCCTCCTTATATAAAGCGGGTACCCGACGACAAAGACTATCACTGATAAAAACATGGCGATGGTCGGAATCCCGAACCCCAATCCCCACCCGACATTATCTTGTATATAAACCACAACTGTTAGGGCAAGCAATACTGAAATCCCCACGCTGAAGAAGAAGAGGTTGAAGAAGCTCGACCCGCTTTTGGGCCCGTTGGGTTGGGGCCGGTCCAGTTCGAATTGCTCTGCTCCGAAGGCCACGACGCAGGGCCGGAGCCCGCCCGACCCGATCGCCGTGAGGAGGAGGGAGATGTAGAAGAAAGCTTGTTGCCAGGCGGAAGCTTGGTGGCAGGATGGGGATCGGAGAGGGCATGGCGGCGGTCGGAAAACGGGTAAGATGGCTGAGATTGTCACTCCTACCATCCCCTGTAATTTTTTTATTTATTTTCATTAATTATAACATAAAAAAATTAAATTTTTCATACATAATAAATAATTTGATATAATAGAAGAAAATATACTACAACAAACGAAAATTAAAAATCCTTTATATTCCTATAAAATTATTGCAAGCTATAAAATTGTGTGTGATATTATTCATAAAATAGCTAGTATATTTTTAACATTATGAGTGATAAAATATAATAGTTATTGAATTTTTTTTTTATTTTTTGCCTAATTAAATTTTTATTTGAAAAAATTAGCCCTCGAGTGAAATGAAATCATACTTATATTTTAATATTTTAGAAAATAGGCCTATTACTCCTTTGGTAAATATTATTATTATCAATTATTTTTTGTTCATTATTATTATTTTCAGATAAAAAAAATCATCCAAAAATTATATTTAAGCGATTAAAAACAACATAACAAAATCAAGTCTTTATCCTATTAAATGTGGTCGATTACAAGAATACTTTTTCTTGATTGTGTCATATAAATTCTCATTTTAATATAGAAAAGTCATTTTTAATATTTTCTAATCAAATCGTTTTAGATCTACCTCTTTCTAATCAAATCTTTTTAGATCTACCTCTACATTTTTTTAACATAAGTCAAATCTAATACATCTACTTCCCTAACCGTGTCATTGGAGGAAGAGATTATTTTGTGTGATGTCTGAACATGTCTGGAGATCAATCCGGATGCATCACGTTATCTAATGCTCTGTGTATTGAGTGACCTGACCCATTCGGATTGGAACGCCTCTGGACACCGCACGTAATAATTTTTCCATTGGAAGACATTCGTTATATGTGACCAAAATCATCTAAGTCGACTCTCTCTCTCTCTTTAATCTTATCTTCCACTCGAGCTACTCCAAACTTTTCAATTTAAGCTACGTAAAAAAATCAAATAAAATCATATATATCAACAAATTTTTTTTTTTAAAAAAAATATCAACATAAATTATTTATCATAATTATTGAACAACTTACTAGTTGATAAATGATAGATCCAACAGTAATAGTCCAAAACCGGCCGGCGAAGGAGTCCGCCACCACGGCGCCGATTATAGGGGTGAGGCTCGCCGTGCCGCCGAAGTTAGTGAGAGTATTAGTAGCCTGAATGAGAGGAAGATGAAGCTCGTTTTGAAGATACTGAATCATATTTGCATTGAATCCTGCCGTCGCAAATCTATCACAAATCTCATTTGCTGCAATCCATAAGATCAAAAACTAAGCAAGTTTATATAGGCTTAAGGATTTGATAGAATTAAGAAGAAAATGAAAAGGCTGACCAAGTATAAACGGCATGGTTCTGAAACCTCCCAGCTGCCGCTCCTCCTTCTTCTTCTTCTTCTCTTCCTGTCTTTCATATCCAGCCAAGCTTTTTCGTTCTTCCATGGAGGAGAAGAAGAAGAAGAGGAGATCTACAGTATCAGAAAATAATTGGGAGGAGACTGAAGAGTTAAGAGGTATGCTGCTCTTATTTATGGTGGCATGTGAGGGCTGGAAGAAAGGCCAATTAAAGCTTACATGGTGTACTCGAGCTCAAATTATTTTATTGATATTATAATCTGAAATTTGCGTATATAATATGTGGATCTGATTATCCTAATTAGTATGTATTTGCTTTAAAACTTTTTAAATTTACTTTGTGATTGCATAATAATTATTTTATTATTTATATATTATTGTCATCTTAAAATAAATTTAAGGGATTTAAAGCTCATAATGATTAAAATTTTGATAAAAAT
>NW_021518692.1:0-819 GCF_001605985.2 Dendrobium catenatum | reverse complement strand
GTTTCATCAAAATTTACATGCCTAAAGAAAATGGTATGTCCGGTATTGTAGCATTTGTAGCCTTTTTGGGCGTAGTCATAGCTTAAGAAGATGCAAGGGGTTGAACATGGAGCAATCTTATAAGAGGTATAGGGTCGAACATGGATAACAAAGACATCCAAATAAACAAAGGTGAGTATAAGAAGGAGAAATTTTATATAATAGTTGATATGGGGAGGCGGACAATGTGGTGGTGGAAGGAAGGCCGTTGATTAGATAGATCATTGTAAGAATAACATCAACCCAAAAATGAGTAGATAGTTGTGAATCAACTAGTAGCAT
The DNA here is from genome assembly GCF_001605985.2 of Dendrobium catenatum. NCBI lineage: Eukaryota > Viridiplantae > Streptophyta > Magnoliopsida > Asparagales > Orchidaceae > Dendrobium > Dendrobium catenatum. Next base: position 498 of record NW_021518692.1, on the reverse strand, counting down.
ACGAGCAGTGTCAAAAAGAAGCTTGTGTTTTTATTCAGCAATATCATTTGAGATATACCATATTTTAATAAGGACTTGAGTGTATTATTAAGAAATTCTCCACCTCCATCAGTTCGAAGAGTGTGTATGGGATGATTTAAATATTTTTCAATTAAATTTTTAAAGTGAATGAAGGTATGACGAACATCAAATTTATACTTAAGTGAAAATTACCACATATAATGGAATTTTTATTGGGTCAGATAACCTGACGTAGAGATACATCAAGTACCCAATAAAAAAATGCCACATGCACTTTAAACAAAAAGCACTCAGCTTTAAACAAAAAATAAGTGCATGTGGCATTTGGCATTTTTTTATTGGTTACCTGATGTATCTCTGTGGGCTCCGAAAATTCGGCCCCGGCCTCCCCGTCGCGCGATTTATGCCTTTTTTATTTGAGCGAGGGAGTTTTAACGGAACAGTTCTGGGGTAAATTTTGGAAGGCAGATGGGTTTG
>NW_021518691.1:0-552 GCF_001605985.2 Dendrobium catenatum | reverse complement strand
TGAAGGTACATGTGTCGAAATCGCTGCTGATGTCCCCGTCAAAACCTCTCTATAAAGCAGTTAAATAAAGTAGGGATGCAATGCGAATATATTGAATTTGATCATTTAGACTTTAAGCTTCACATTGATTCTACTTGGCTTGAAAGAATCCGGCTATATTCTAAGGTAGGTTAGACTTTCTCAAATAAAAATCTGGGATTGCAACAAAATATGTGATATATGGAGTTTTGTTGTAAGGTATATCTTCAAACTATGATACCCAAGTTCAATCCAAGTCTAATTTTATCCTTTGTTCTTTACGTGAAGATGCATAGTTCAAAATAATGGGTGCCTGGAATATTAAATTTATGATGAATCATGTGTTAGGCTCAATAGATCTAGGTTGAATGTTTATTACTCAGCAATGTGCATTAATGACTACCTTTGCAATTCAACTAAATTAAAATCACTCAAAAACATATAGAAAAACTCGCTAAATCAGTGAATTAACATAGGGATGCTATGCAAATATGTTCAATTTGATCATTGTAGACATTAAGCTTCACAAGTGAT
>NW_021518690.1:0-264 GCF_001605985.2 Dendrobium catenatum | reverse complement strand
AATTTATTTTATTTTGTATTCTTTTTTACTCAATCAAATGGCCCTTGTCCCTTCTATACAAAGGTTAGTCAAAATCTCTCCTCCATAGTCTTCAAAATGAGCTCTTATCAATTATATATTAGAGAGATTATTACGTGCAGAGTTTGGACTGAAGTTGCGTCCGGTTTTTTGAGTGTGAGCAATAAAGATGCATGTGGTGAACAATAACTTTGCTTTTTTTTGCACACACTCACAAAAAAAAATGAACTATTTTTTGGTCCGGAC
>NW_021518689.1:0-1239 GCF_001605985.2 Dendrobium catenatum | reverse complement strand
ACATAATATCTATGTATGCTCATATTTGAAAAAGAAAAGGATAATGAATACTTTCTAACATCAAAATCGTCTCCAATCTCACTTAGCACATGAATGTTCTTTAAATAATTTCTCCAAAATACTTTACAAGAAATTTGTGAATGCTTGCCAATGAAAAAGAAAATATATGAATGCTCTTCATTCCATTTACAAGTGTTTGGAGAGCATTAGAATGAAAAATTGCAATTGTCTAATCTATATGAAATATTGAAGTAAAAAAGCGCTTTTGACTGCTCTTTGACCTGCGTTTTACCTGCTCTTTACCTCCACTTTAGCTGTGCTTTCATGCGCTTAATTTAAAATAATATTTTATTAATATCCGGACCTATCTCCGCGTCCGGTGACCGGATGCAATAATTTGCCATAGGTGAGTCTTTGCAACTTCTCAACTATCATGCATTTCATGATGTAGAGAGGACCCTAATTATCTTTAAAAAAATTAGGAGCCATTGCTGGAGAGGTAATTAAAAAGCTTGAAGGATCACCATTTGAGGCAAAGGTCAATTGGGGTGCTCTAGATTCTAACTTGAATGAAAGGCAAGTGGTAACAGTTCTAGAAAGCAATTTGAGTACTACACTTTGGGTCAGAATTATATTTTTCCATCTTAAGACTAAACAATATAGGTCTGCCAAAAATCTACAAATTTGTTTTTTTTTTTTTAATTTTGTTCTATATTTTCACAAATCATGCGTTCAATGAAGATAAGTTAGTCCGAATGTGGATTGCATTGGTTTTCATCCAGCAGTCTCATATTCCAAGAGAGACTACGGAGAGTATTAGAGGAAGGTAGAAGAAGCGGTTACCTGTACCAAAGTGGGAATGTTGGCGTCGGCTAGGGTAGGAAGCGATGTCGGGCTTTCCTGGGCAGAACAGATGAGAGGGGGAAGGAAGAGATGGATCCTTTGGCCGGAGCTTCCTTGGGCGTGCGAGCAGAGGCGTCGGGGAGGGCTGGCTGTTTGAACTGAAAAGCCACGGGGAGATGGAATTTCCGCTTAGGTATTTTCTCGTGAAAGAGAGAGAGATGGGAGAGGGGTTTGCGAACTGCAGAGGGGCGACAGCTGGGGGGTTTCATTTTTGTGAATGGGAGAGAAGAGAAGGGGGAGGCGAACCTGGAGAGTGCCAATCAGAGTGCAGAAAGGAGAGGGAGTTGTGCTAATACCAGGGAGAGGGAGATCGTGGGTGTGGTTAGACCAGCCCTA
>NW_021518688.1:0-296 GCF_001605985.2 Dendrobium catenatum | reverse complement strand
TGCGTTTTAGTTGCGCTATAGTTGCGCTATAGTTGCGCTATAGTTGCACTAAGGTTGCGCTAAGGTTGCGCTATGGTTGCGCTAAGATTGTGCTATGGTTGCGCTATGGTTGCTCTATAGTTGCGCTATAGTTGCGCTACGGTTGTGCTATGCTTGCGCTATGGTTGCGCTCTCTAACATTATATTTTTCTTTATTTTTTGTAGGGAGCACAAAATATTTGCATATGGAAACATTGAAATAAAAAGATCAGATATTGACTTTCTGCTCACAAATGATTGGTTAGGTGATAATCATG
>NW_021518687.1:0-301 GCF_001605985.2 Dendrobium catenatum | reverse complement strand
CATCAAGCACAAGTTTGTTGTCTCATCTTCTGGTTCCATCTCTGATGAGTCCGATGCAGAATCCGCCCAAAATGATTTTTGAAGTATCATTTTGTCCTTTTTAAATTTGGATTTCTCCTCACTCTTTTCCTTGCTTGTGTGCGTCTTAAGTGTAGGACAATCGGCTTTCACATGTCTGAACTTCCTGCATTCATAACAAACCACATAAGACGATTCTTTAGAATATTTGTTATCCTTATCTTTTCTCCAATGATGCTTTTGCAACTTCCTTAGAAAGCTTCTGAATTGCCTTGTGATTAAG
>NW_021518686.1:0-284 GCF_001605985.2 Dendrobium catenatum | reverse complement strand
CTCTTCATCAGTTGCTCTCTCGATTTGAGCTCTACTACAATGCCACCAAAATTGATGGAGATTACACATAAAAGTTTGAGACATAGGGAAAAGCACTAGGAATTAATGGATGTTTTCCAAGTGTATTAAATCATCTGGAAGGCTTCGTGTCATCTTGAAATGTGGATTTGTGGATCTTAAGTGAGCTTAGATTGGCCTTAGCCACATGATGTTTATAGGTGGTCAATTTAATTAAGCTATAGTTTGGTTTAGTTTTACTTATTTAGACTTAACTACACAAAGCA
>NW_021518685.1:0-312 GCF_001605985.2 Dendrobium catenatum | reverse complement strand
GATTAGTGCATCCTTTTCCTGGAATAAGATGTTTTTCATGTGGCTTCTTAGTACACATTGCACACACTGGCACCATTCACCATAGTACACATTGGGTGTGGAGACCCAAATTGCATGATTCATAGTATAACAGACATGCATTACATTCTACTTTCCATAAGAATGGACCCAAACCTACTTGGGTTCCTAAATCTGATGTTTGATAGTTTTGCACTCAAGCTCTCACAAAAGGCCTCGCGAGAGCATGTGGTACATGGACAGCGAATGCTCTCAACATATGACTGGTGATGCCAATCAATTCATTTTGCTGGA
>NW_021518684.1:0-315 GCF_001605985.2 Dendrobium catenatum | reverse complement strand
ACATCAAACTTTTAGAGGCACCCAAGAGAAGAAAAGCCAATAATAAACAGGATCACTTCCCTATGTTAGTAAAATTTCATGAAAAACCTTTAAATATTTGTCAAGTGCAGCCAGAAACTTGCTACTCCTCAGCCAAGCCTTGGATAGTGACTTCAACCATTGCTATAAAGATTCACAATGAAATGCACGCAATTTTCCTACTATTGATGAATTTGTATTATTACCCCATAAAGATTACAAAGTTTGGCATAATGTTAGACTATATATATATATATATATTAAAGAAAGCAATAGGTTTTAAAATTACTGATTCAC
>NW_021518683.1:0-271 GCF_001605985.2 Dendrobium catenatum | reverse complement strand
CCAATTCCAATTCCTTTGACAACAAATAAATCACAACTTAGCCCCTGCCATGCACAGATATAGCAAGAAAATCTTTATACATGGTGATAAATTTATCCAATTTTAGTATGCGGTATGAAGCTATCACAATACAAAATAAACCTTTATATCTTCCAACTGAAGTTGGACGTCCATATCCTCACAAAAACCACTAACACAGTCACCGAGTGTTCCCTTCAGTGGAACATGAATAAGACGATGCTTACTACTCTCAGCCTCCAAAGACTTGGGA
>NW_021518682.1:0-273 GCF_001605985.2 Dendrobium catenatum | reverse complement strand
GAACTTGCTTCAAAATTTTTCTAAGTCCTATTCGTCAAGGACAAAATTAAATCGTCCATGACGATCTGGTCTCTGGAAAATTTTTGTCCAGACAAATTAAATTATCATCAATGGCGATTGGTCCTCTGAAAAATTTTCGTCCAGAAGAAATTAATAATCATCTAGGACGATCGGGTCTCTGGAAAATTTTTGTCCAGACAAAATTAAATTATCATCAATGGCGATTGGTCCACTAAAAAATTTTCGTCCAGACGAAATAAATAATCGTCCAGG
>NW_021518681.1:0-1298 GCF_001605985.2 Dendrobium catenatum | reverse complement strand
AAACCCTTAAAATTCCTTTAGAAAGAGCAATTTTAAGTGCCTGATACAAGGCCATTAGCTCAGCATAAGGAACACTACAACTAGAGAGAGGACCAGGAAAACAACAAACCAAATTTCCATTAGCATTCCTTAAAATGCCACCACAACCCCACTTACCAGTAGCTACAGAACCATCAGTATTGATTTTAACAACACTTTCTTTAGGCTTAATCCATTTCACAAACTCAGAAACCACCTCCTCCTTATTCTCTACATAAATATTACAAGCTTTTTAAAAACAAATTTATAACCACGGAAATGACAATTTTTAAAAAGATTGGATTTGTAAAGACTATTAATTTTCTCTTAAGTTCTAGCAATAATCCTTTTATGATTCATATCAATATTCCTATACTTAGCATCATTTCTATCCATCCAAATAAACCAAATAATAGTAACAGCCATCACAATTTTAATGTGACCTCTATTGCAATTGTGAAAAATAGCAGTAAGAGAATGATTAAAAGAAAGATGCCCAGAAAAATAATTGGTATTGAAAAAATTATCATACCAAATCCAGACCTTAGCAGCAATAGCCCCATTGATGAACACATGATTAATGTTTTCAATATGAAAACAACATAGGCACTTAGAAGGAATATTAAAATCTTTTTTCCAAAGAATACTATCCACATGAATATATTTTCTAATAATTATCCAAACAAGAACCGAATAAGAGGTAGGGATATTGTTACTCCAGATTTTATCAAATACAACAGATACTTCACCTTTCTCCCTAATAAAATTCCAAGCATTTAAAAAAAAAAAAGAGCTGTTGAAAGAGAGCTTGAATAAAATATGGTCCTCTTGATTAGAATCAAAATTAACATTTTTAATTTTATTACCAATCTCGGCAGGGACAAAATTAACAATAGCATTCATGTTCCAACCCTCCTTATTAAAAAACTTATTCACTTTCTCAGCAGAAATAGAAGAAGTAGAAAGAAGATTGTCAAGAGAATCATTACCCAACCATCTGTCTTGCCAGAAAAAAGATTTACCAGAATTTATACCCCAATTAATAAGGGGTTCCATTTTATGACTAATAGCACACATTCTTTTCCAAATAGCAGAGTCACCATGTTTATAGAAACAACAAGAGAAATGTTTACCTTTGCAATACTTAAAATTCATAAATCTAGCCCACAAGCTCTTGTTCCTTCTAAAATTCCACCACAATTTAAAAGAAAAAGCAGTAATGGAATCCTCTATAGTTTTGAAACCCAACCCACCTTCATTTAAAGGACCACAAAGTTTAA
>NW_021518680.1:0-306 GCF_001605985.2 Dendrobium catenatum | reverse complement strand
CTTTTGCTTATCTATTATTGTAAAGTAAACTTATTAACTAGCATATTAAATACATGACATTATTATTGTGAAGTTTAGGCTTGATGACAAATAGGAGGCATGTATTAACAACTTTTTTAAAGTGAATGTCTTTAAATTAAAAAATATGACAACATTGAAAAAATAATTATAAAAAATAAATAAATTTAAAGCACAGAATCAAAATCTTGAAACCTTCTTTATTGGACAAATTGATGTATTGGCTTTATTAATCATTTGAAAACAATGATCAAATATACCCAAATTGTGAAACAAAAACTCTAAAGC
>NW_021518679.1:0-831 GCF_001605985.2 Dendrobium catenatum | reverse complement strand
TACACTTTGTGTATTTTTTTAATTTGGCGTCATTGTGTATCTTTTGGTTTTGCATCATTGGCAACCTTTTTTTTAAAAAAAATATGCTTTATTTCTTATATTTTCAAAACCAAAGTAAACCCAAATTATTGATAACACGAACAACTTGATTAAGAAAATTTTGTGGTGGATTCAACAATCTTGCAAAATATTCCTATGCGATAGAAAAAATGTAGGGAGATACAAAAAAAGATCAGTTTCAAAATCCAATTTAAAGTATGATGAAGATTTTGAATAAAAAGTAAAATAACCTCTTTAAGAAGAGAGAAAGAGAAACAAAATCATGAGTTCCCTTCCTCTGACTATTTAAGAGAAGTGAAACAAAACTTACCAAAGATTTCAAGAAAAAATAGGAAGTAGATTTCTCATTTTTAGAAAAGTGAATGTGTGTGTTGATCAGAGAAAAAATTCAACAAAAACAATAATTTCAAAGACTAAACAAAACTAAAACACAAAATAAAAAATGAAAAACATAAAAGCAAAAACACAAAAAAAAAACACGAAAGGCTTTTAACCATTATCTCTCCTGGTCCGATGCTTCAAAGACCAGATCTGCCCATGAGGTTTTTTCCTTTCATTATTTCCCCAGTTTAACTTTAGCTTCGCCTTACCCTTTTCTTTTGCAGGAAGAATTCTTAAATTAGGGCACTCTTTTTTTATATGTCCAGGTTTCCTGCATCGAAAACAAATAACGTCTGAGGAAATATTAACATCCTTACTATTTTTATATTTTTCCACTTTTGCTTATGTTTTGATGAGCTTTGTGATTTGCTTGATAAGTCATTGCTATCG
>NW_021518678.1:0-594 GCF_001605985.2 Dendrobium catenatum | reverse complement strand
GGCGTCATCATAGCCGTCGATCATCGGCCACATCTCTAAGGGAACATTAAGGGTCTGATGTCCACATCACTTTGAAGTTTATAAATGTTTATTTGTCAAAACATCATAAAATCATTAAGGACTTCAATTGTGGCCTGGATATCATGGGTCATGTCATGGAAACAGTCTTTCCACAATGCAAAGGTAAAATTGCTTGCAACAATGCAAGCTTCGTGTATTGATACTTTTCTTTCTTTCTATCTCAATGATTTGCTGATTTTAAGGCGTCATAGCACTCCATGTGTTTTAGCTTGTTCTACTAAAACTACAAAGTTGATACCTTGTGCTTCCAAAACTTTTCTTTGACATGCTCATCTTTCAAAGGGTAGAAAAATGAGTTATTTGTGAAAGAAATAGTCATAAAAATTCTGGGATTTAAGATATCCATATAGGTGTTTGCACCTTTTTTTTGAATGATGGCATCAATTTTAAAAATTAAATTATGTTTGTTATTTTTGCACCAAAATTACTTGTGTATGACTGTTATTTTTCACACTAATTGAGGCGGAAGCATTTTTTGCGGATTGTTATGATCTTTTTTTTTTGTATATATAT
>NW_021518677.1:0-263 GCF_001605985.2 Dendrobium catenatum | reverse complement strand
TAAGTTGCCAACTTTAATAGATTTAAATTGTCGTTTAAAATCAGCATAAAGTTTATACTTATTATTGCTCTATTCAGTTAGACGTGCAATTTTCAAAAAGAAAGTCATGCAGATGTAATGTAAATGCGACATGTGCTATGCGAATTCATATGTCTAAAACTCAAGACACAACAAGATGAACATGAGATGGTGCAAGAGACTTGATATGCAAGATGAATGACATATAGATTCACACACAAATTTTAAACAAAGAAAACTTTGGA
>NW_021518676.1:0-977 GCF_001605985.2 Dendrobium catenatum | reverse complement strand
GCAGCTGTGCGGTATAGAACGCAAGGGTATGCTCTTTGGGTTCCTGAACGAGGCTGAGAATGGGAAGATACTAGTTGTGGATGGCACAAAGGTGTACAACAATGGGTGCAGTGCCCATTGATAGGAAGCGAGGTGACGACAAGGCATGCCTGATGCAGTGGAGGGTTACAGGCTCTTCTAGCTAACAAGAGGAAGCTCTATTTCTAGTGTGAGCCAGTAGCAAGTGGTAGGGATTGCCAGCTGTCAGTTGGAGAAGGTTCAAGTTCAAACAATATCTGGTGAGGAGGCTTAGAGGCCAAAAAGATAGTTAGATGTGCAATATGAGATGATTTCTGGTAGTCGACAGAGCAATTATTGATGGTAAATTTGCAAGGAGATTGGTGGCATGTGCGAGTGCAACCTAAAACTGGGTATGAAGAGCAGAACTGAGGTTGCAGTTGGGTTTCTCAGAAGTTTTCTTAGAATGAATCATTATACAAATCAAAGAAAAAGAAATAGAGAACTGAAGGAATAAGAAAGAAATAAGATATAGGGAATTCTAGAGAAAAAAGGAAGGAATATTACAGTATAAATGTTGTGATCCTGTATTTACCATTAGACTAGTAAAACCATCTCTCAGCACGACTATGAACATCAGTGAATGTCACTGAACTTCTTATGTTTTCTTTCTATTTTGATGTTTTCATCTAGCATTTTTTACTTCCTATTTTTGGGTTTGCCTTTGCTCTCAGGTGCAATTTTCAACTGGTGTTAGAGTTGGGCTTTGGAGTTCTAATGGAAAAGTTAGAGCAATGGCGTTCAAAGATGGGATGTTTAACATAAACAACTTTAGGCACTACAAGATGTAGATCAAAGATTATCCATACTAGAGAAATTAATATCTACATCTCTTTCAGAAATAGGTGAAGGTTTTTCTTTGGCTACTGTGTCTCTTGAAATAGTGAAAAAAATGCAAAGAACGCCAATAATAATAGATC
>NW_021518675.1:0-262 GCF_001605985.2 Dendrobium catenatum | reverse complement strand
TTATTCTTTTACTTTAAAACATATTTTCCCCATATACATAGTAATATTAATATAAACATTATGACTTCATAAGAAGCTCTTTCTGTTTCTTCAACATGAAATATAATCATATTAATATGAATACTTATAATCACCCACTTCACTACTTTCGTGTTGAAAATCCTTCCAAATTTTTTCAGTTTCTAAATGGCCTCTTTAATGCAACACCTAAACTTTCTTTGGAAACTCTTGTTATCTTATGTACTTTGACTCAGCTCAAAGA
>NW_021518674.1:0-287 GCF_001605985.2 Dendrobium catenatum | reverse complement strand
TCCCATAAAAATTACAAAGGAAGATTTAGTTGAATAACTCAACAATTACATAGAAGGACCTTGACGGCAATATATGGCTTTAGGTTGATTTGATCTATTAGAGTCTCACCTTGATACTCATATTTAGCAGCAATAATAATAATTTAAGGTAGAAATTGCATGGTTTGGGGAATAATTTCTTCCATTCATAAATACTTCCAGCCGCCACCATCACTTGATCAGAGACCTTCTTACTTTTAGAATTTAATTGTTATGTACCTTCTTTATGTTTTTTCAAACTTTGTGCC
>NW_021518673.1:0-427 GCF_001605985.2 Dendrobium catenatum | reverse complement strand
CTTAAGTTTGGAAAGTTTTTAAATTCAAATTTAAATTTATTTAAATTTGAAATTCTTTCTTAAAATAAGATGAATTATAGTAGGAGGCTTTTCTTATTTCTCCAAATTTGATTTTAATTAAAGAGCTGTCATAATTCCCCGATCCGTATCTTAATAATTCAAGTTTAGAAATTCCTTAAGTCCACATTCATCGTGTGTGAACACATTCACCGTATGTGGACACATTCAATGTATGTGGACGACTTCCCTTTTTTCCCTCTTTTGGCCGACCCCCTCCATTCTATATCAGTTTGGTATCAGAGCATGGTTGCCCAGAATGAGAACAGGACGAAGTTGAGCTCTTTTCCATCCCGGGAGAATGATGCGAACATCCGACGGTGGATGATATTCAAAGATCGACGGTCGAGATAACTCCATTTTATTTTAG
>NW_021518672.1:0-224 GCF_001605985.2 Dendrobium catenatum | reverse complement strand
TGCGGGTTTTATAATTATTTTTACCCCATTTAGTGTACCTATGTGTATACAATTTATAGTGCACGTGCAGGGGTATTTTGAAATAATTGTAGATGCCTTCTGTCTGCTTGTACGGAGGCTGCAGATCTGGTGGCGTGGCGTAGCATCTTCTGGATAGAATTATTCGCTGCTTCGTACAGGTAGACTATCGTGCACTATTTGTTGATTTTTGTAGGCGGGTCATA
>NW_021518671.1:0-222 GCF_001605985.2 Dendrobium catenatum | reverse complement strand
AAAATTATTGAAATTAGAGATATGGTAATTATTCCTTACAGCGAGACGAGCAATTATTCTAACAGGACTAAGTGGCGAAAATTGCAATATTAACTCTAAAACCTAGTTTTATATTAAGAAAAAGAGAGGATTTAATGAAACATTATAGTGGAATTAGATATTTATGATATTTATAATAAAATAATAATATAATGTTTAATTTAATCAATTCTTTAGTATAAA
>NW_021518670.1:0-232 GCF_001605985.2 Dendrobium catenatum | reverse complement strand
TAAGCAGTAAGAAAGATATCTAAAACGAATCCTTGAGACATTTTTTTATTGTTTTCTAGTAGAAAATTTTAATTTTTTTAATAAAAAATTATTTTATGAAGTAATAAAAAAATCATATCAAATGAAGCCTTAATCAATATACCATTGTGGGAAGGGTTTTCTTTCAATGAAAAAAAAAATTAAATCATTAAAAAATTAGTACAGATATTTTAAAAAATAAATTAATTTATTA
>NW_021518669.1:0-421 GCF_001605985.2 Dendrobium catenatum | reverse complement strand
GAAAAAGGATTCATGTAGCCTACATAGTGGGATAAAGACTTCATGTTGTTATTGTTGTTATTATTGTGTACAAAATAGTTGCTTTAAGAAGCAGTTAAAAAGCTGTCTCAAACGATGCCTTAAACATAACTAACCTTGCTGAAATATATGTTAAGGGGTAGTTATTGAATAAATGAGAATATAACTATTTTTTTAGTACATTTTTTAATGCTAATGGTTTTCCATGGATGCCATTAATGTGTTTGATCTTCTTAGGATTGTTGTAAAGCTTCCAACAAACCAATCACAATTTCCTCCTCCATCTTAGTCACTACGACTAAGAGAGAGCCCAGCAGAAATGAAACTTTGACTAGACTCTAATGGCGAGGATGGAGGAATAACAAGCGTGGAAAAGACAAATGAGATTTCTTTTCCGGTCTTG
>NW_021518668.1:0-216 GCF_001605985.2 Dendrobium catenatum | reverse complement strand
TCAACCAATAGCCAATAACAGCATGCAAGCAAACGTATCGGCCTCCTACAAAAATGGGAGGATCGTAGTGCAACAAATAAACGCATGTGTAACAACGATAATCAACAATAGATGATGAATGCTACAACGCATTTGCACTCAATAATCAATCAATAGTTGAATAATACATTGATTCATTACAAGAAAAGACAGAAGAATATGACAGATGTAGGCTCC
>NW_021518667.1:0-3626 GCF_001605985.2 Dendrobium catenatum | reverse complement strand
ATCCATAATCAAGTCGAATGCCTATCTTCGACAATTTAGTTGTTGGAAGCAGAAAGTTAAAAGAGGCTTACATTTATGACTTAAGAATCATCTTTGATCGGTTTGCCGCCACTACAACCTTTAAAATGAATCCCTTGAAGTGCGCCTTCGGTGTTACTTCAGGAAAATTTCTAAGTTCTAGTAAGGGCAACCATGAAATTGAAATATTTCCTGCCAAATCCAAAGCTATCATTAAATATTGCTGCCCACCTAGGAGCCTTACTTAATTAAGGTCTCTCAAGGTAGACTGGCATATATAAAAAAAGATTCATTTCCAATCTTCCGAAAGATAGTCAGCCATTCTCGCATCCTCGCTAAAAAGGACATTTGGGACAAGAAATGTCAAATCCGCTTTTAAAATATTAAATTTAATACATGAACAAATCCACCAGTCTTTGGCAGGCCCCTATTCCGGGGAGACCTCTAATCCTCTTTACACTACGGCCATTGACGATCTCTCGAAAGCCCTCCCTTGCCCAGCGTCAATGATGAAGAGCGGAAAGAGAATGCTCTCTATTACCTAGTCAGAGGACTTCTCCCAACAGAAAATTCGGGATACCCAACGATCAAGAAACATTTGTCTTTGCCTAATTTTTGCCAGTACAACAAAACTAAGAATTATATGCTTCTCACCAAGTCAATTTGATTCCAGGGTTAATCCCTACGAATATCTTATGACTAGGCACTACATTATCAAGATTGTTTGGCTCATTGATCTTGATATTGCTTCAGTTTAGAAATCACTTTTATCTCTACGTGTTGTGAAAAGGCGCAGGCCGTCGCCAACTTCTGCGGCACACCCGATTAGCCGGCAAAATCTCCTTTGAATTGATAATCTTACCTGCACTGTTGACCTTCATTTATTCGAGGTCAGTTTTCCCCGGGACTCAATTCTAGCACCTTAGGTCTCGTAGCTTAAATTAGACGTCACCTGTAAGGACCTTCCCTAGGTAGAATACCCCACAGACATAGCATTTGAAACTCGACCCAAATTCAAATCAAAGCCATATCCAAAATTAATAAAGATAGAAGATTAAATTCATTAAATCAATAATAATCAAAACCTAATTTGATTAAATCACCATTAATCGGAACTATTTAAGATAAATCTTACCAAAACATGAGGCTAAAATAGACTCAAACCAAATTCAATTGGAACGTAGGTAGCTTTGATTACCCAGTCGGACTCCGATTGATTAACTCGACCTTAAATCAAAAAATCAATTTCAATCTACCCTAATTCAATTTTTAAAACTAAACCCAAATCAACTATAATTGAATAAATGATTAAATTCAAATCTTTTTAAATCAGCAAAATAAAATCAAACAATATAAAATTAAACTGATTATTAAACTTGATTAATTTAATCAAACTGATTATAATCATGATAAAAATAATTAAATAATAATTGTTTTAAATCAATCCCTCCATCTCCTCTACAGTGTCAGAAAATCAACCGAACTTCCCATGATCCTTCCCCTCTCATTCGCGAAAACTGTACTCAATTTCCTTTTGTTCTTATTCGAATAAAAACTGCCCCTGCACTCTCTGGATACGCACGAACTCAACTCCCACGAACTGCTCCCCCTCTCCTACTCTCACAGTTCGCCACCAACTCCCTATCTCTCCCTGGCAGTCGCATAACTAAGCCCTCACTCTCTCAAAATACGAAGGAGGCCCTTTCATTCTCTCTTGGTTCTCTCTCTCGTGAAGACTGAAGACTTTCAGCCACCAGCCCACTTTCTTGCTTTCGGCACAGTGAAAAACTCCCTCTCCAGCCCATAAGAAGAAAAAAAAGCGGCATCATCTCTCATACAAGATTGGGCTCTCTCCGTTCGGGTGCCGAATTCCCAGTCCGACGGCTTTCTCATCGAGTTCGACCTAAGTCAACAACAGCCTTGGTAAATTTCCTTCTCTATTGATCTGCTTTCTTTCTACATTCTATTTTTCTTCTTCACATATCACTTCATTAAAAGATTCAAAATAAGGATTCCCATTTCTCTTCTATATTTTGTAGAAGATGGAGATTGATTGAAACATTAAGATTCAATAATTGCTTAACAAATAAGATTCTTTAGAGAAACTTCAATCCGATTAAAACATATTGTATATTCAATTTATTTCTATCAAATACATTGATTGCATTTTACTCAAAGTGTTCAGTAAATCCTATTAAATATTCTCCTCATATCCATGATTGATTAACAGAAACATCATAGCAAATTGATTAAAGTTTGTTATTCTATTTTGGAAGTTGATTTGGAGTTAAAACTTTTCCAAAATCATACTTACCTTTTAGTGGAATAAAAAAAAATTTCCATTTTTTTTAATTTTATCCTCTCGAATATTATAAGCTGTACATGAATTTTCATTCTTTTAAAGCAAGATTGTGGTAGTTTTTGAATGTTTTCACTCCAAGTTGTGATTGATAAGTCCTTATTTTTCTCTCTCAGCATAATTGTAATATAAATGAAGCAAATAAAATGGGTTGGTTTGATGAGCGAGGTTCTTTGTAGTTTGTTTGCATTAGCTTTAAAGAAAAAATTTGAATGGATTACATTGATAATACCAAATGAAATTTTGGAAAGATGTTTATTACAAATTATTTTTCTTTCATTCATCATTCAATCTTGTATAGATTTTCAAGGTGAAAATATGTGTGTTTAAAAGGTTAAGTTTGTATGTATATATGTATTGAAGAATGTTTTGTGGAAGAAGTGTATGTTGAAGAGATATCATGTGAGAAAGAAAAAGAGTGAATTGTGGTATTTTGAAAGGTAAGTCATGCGATCTTTGAAAAGTGATATGTATATGATATGTTCAAAAAGTGGTTGTTGTATGTGTTAAAAAGTTGAAATTGTGTATGTTTTGAAAGGTTAAAGGTGTATATAAAAAGTAAGGTATAAGTGTGTGATTTTGAAAAATGAAAGTGTAAGTGTATGTTAGAAAGGTATTGTATGGAAACATGCAAAAGTAAAGTGTTTAATTTTGTGGTAAGTGTATATTTTCAAAATTGGAACTTGTATGTTTTACAAATTGGAATGTGTGATTTTGAAAAGTGAATTTGTCTGTATTGAAAGGTGGAATTTGTGTGTATGTTTGAAAAAAAACAAAATAGTGTGAAATATGTAGATATGTAATAGTAAAGTGAATATGAAAATGCGTGTATGAGTGTATGTTGGAAAGTGAAATGATGGGTTTTAAAAGTAAAAATTGTGCATGTTTTGGAAGGTAGAGATGTATTTGGACTTGTATACATTTTTGAAATAGTGGAAGTTGCATATATTAGAAGTGAAGGTATGTGTATTGAAGGTGAAAATTGTGTGCATTTTAGAAAATATGAAATCGTGTATGTGAGAAGTGAAGTTTTTGTTTGAGCATGTTTTGAAAAATGTAACTTGTGAGTCATTTGAAAAGTGGAAAAGTTTATGTTTTGAAAAGTATAAAACTGATTTTGAAAAATGAGATGTTGGAATTTTGAGAAAAGTGAAAGTATTGAATGGTTCCAAAAGAACATTCAACCAAGCCGGTGTTCAAGCCCGAAGAAAGAAACTGCGAGGAATGGTACCGGTCGAGGGAACAAAAG
>NW_021518666.1:0-270 GCF_001605985.2 Dendrobium catenatum | reverse complement strand
GTTCCTAATATTGCGTTCGATTTCAAAAACAAAATTTTAAAATTAATTTCTCCCAAAGAAAATTAATATATTTTCAAAACTATATACTTAAATATTTTTTTTAATCAAAACAATATGATTCAACAAGAAAAAATACAAATAAGAAGCAAGTAATGCGTGTTTTGAACTACAATGTTTGGAAACATGAAATCTGAGTAGATTGAAGAAACATAGTAGACATATTCAAATAATCTCAACTTATCATTAAAATCATAATTTATAAAAAACTGG
>NW_021518665.1:0-310 GCF_001605985.2 Dendrobium catenatum | reverse complement strand
GAAGAAAAGCCGATGACAGAACTTAAAAGCTTTGGAAAAAGCCATAATGCGTACGTCTCTTAAAACTTAAACAGCATTGTTCTTTTTATAAATAATATAAACATCAAAATCATTATGAAAATATTAATAAATACAATTATAATCAATTGGTTCTATCACATACTTATAATATACAAATAATTCAAATTAAATAAGCATTTCTGAAAGATGATAAAACATTCCAATAATAAAAAAATAAAGAAAGAAGCAAGCCCGCAAATGCACTAATAATTAATTAATTTAATGTAATTAACCAGTGATTATCAAATAA
>NW_021518664.1:0-1574 GCF_001605985.2 Dendrobium catenatum | reverse complement strand
AAATCTAAGAGGATGTATAAAAGAATCATCTAATATATAAACACAAAAATTCAATGAATTTTTATGTGCTACTTAACAATCAATTTGGGATGGTTGCACTACTCATTCTGAGTTATTGGTTACTATTAGATGTTTAGTATTAAAATTGAATATAATATTCATTGATAGTGCTTAAAGAAATAAATCCTAAGAATAATTTGATTCTCACAAATTTTTATCGAACAAAAAAGTTAGTATTAAAGTTGGGCAAAAAATTGATCATTATATATGAGCGGTTGTATGTTGTACTATAAGGATGATGTGACAAAAGTTAGTTATCATATGTGTAGTACATATTGATATAAAACTTAATATAGGAAAGAACAAAAGTAGAAGGATATTTCATATTCTCTATTAATTTATTTACCAATTATTCACGGACTTTAGTGGTTGTATGTATCAATGAGCTATGTAGGTCATATGTGTTGACATAAGGAGAACTTATCTCACGATTGTGTTCTTTCTCATTCATCAGATGTTGAAGCAAGGAAGCACTTTGATCAAACACATCCTTCATTCATTGTCGAGTAACATAATATAAGATTAGGATTACGTGCTGATGGTTTCACTATGTAAAGTCAGACAGCTTCACCATACTCTTTTTTGGCCTGTTTTATTAATGCCTTACAATCTTTTCACATGAGATGTATATGACTACCCTTTATATGTTCTTGATGCTTATAATACTATGACCAAATAACCCAAAAAATTATATTTTTATAACCTTTGATTAATGACCTCAAGTTATTGTGGGAAGATTATGTTCTCGCATATGATATCTCAACTAAACAAAATTTTATCCTTAAAGCTATTTTATTGTGGATCATTTGCAATTTTCTAATTTATGGTATATTATCTGGTTGGAGCACTACAGGAAAGTTAGCTTTCCCCTATTACTTGGAGAACACCAAATCATTCACATTAAAATAGGGAGGTAAAAACTTGTGGTTTGACTTCCATCAAATGTTCTTATCTTTTGATAAAAAAAAAAAGAAGTGTTCTTTAAAAATAAAGTAGAGAAGCACTTCTGTCACCTAGATTAATTGGTTCATAGACACTACGGGAAAACACGTGAATACCGTCGGATTTTCCGGCGCAAAATTCTGGACGGTAATAAACGGCGCAGGTACCAGCGGATTTGCTCGACGTAAAGTTTGTGTCAACCTTTCCGGTGCAAAATACGCCGTAAATTCACCGACGCAAGTTCTGCCGGCAAATCCGACGGTATAGGGATGCCTGAACCATTTCCGTCGCACGTTACGGTGGAACCATTCCGGTGTATGTTACCGGCGGACATGGCGCCGGAGTATTTAAACTCAACGAAACATATCCGACGGATTAGACGTCGGAAATTATACCGACGTCACTAGTGTCATTACCGGCGGAACGTCCGCCTGTAAAAGCCCTATTTGCGCCGGCAGTTCGCCGGAAAAGATGATACAATGAATCGTATCGTATGTACCGTCGTCTTTGTTCTGTCCGAAATTACCGGCGCATATACCGGCGCACAGTCCGCCGGTAAGTACCGGCGTACA
>NW_021518663.1:27790-60498 GCF_001605985.2 Dendrobium catenatum | reverse complement strand
TTTCACTTCTTGAGTTTACTTGTAATGGTCAAAGAGACTGATGCTAAGTAATCCTTCACACACACACACTTGAGAGACTTAGAATTTCTATTTTTACTCATATCGGCTAGGATGATTTTTTATATCGGCCTGGACGATCAGGCTTAAAACAGAAAGTCTAAATAAGGATTCTTAATTAAGGCAGCCGTCATTAACATATCGGCCTGGACAATACGTGTATCGGCCAGGATGATATTCTTAAAACAGAAAGAAGTAGCCGCCATAGACAATTAAGGTATACTGAATTTTTAAATTATCGGCCAGGACGATCTTGTATCGGCCTGAATGATATTCATAAATTATGCCTTAATTGATCAGGAAATCAAGGGTTTAATTAAGGATGATTGATACGATCATATCGTCCTGGACGATCGCAGGATCAGCCAGGACGATCCAGTCAAAAAACCTTAAGTTACTTTAGGATGACAAATATCGGCCAGCTCGTATCCAAGGCTATTGACATGATGATTTGCCTCTGATTTTAACTGATCGGCCAGGACGATCGTGAGATCGGCCTGGTCGATCAAGCTAATTTTCAATCGTCCTATTTTGCATCCAGGGCGATGCTCTAGATGATCTTCCTTGATTTGTACTGATCGGCCAGGCTGATGTCCATATCAGCCAGGATGATATTGTCAGCAACTTGTAATTAATGAGCTCCTTTGAAGCTCTTCTATTCAAGATCTCTTATTTAATGTTTTTCAAAGACCTTTGGCTGCTGCCTTGACCTAAGAAGAACTTGAGGAGAGAAAGAGAGAGAGGGAGAGAGAGAGGATCTTGTGAGGGGGAGCTTGTGAGGCAATTCACAAGGGTTGCTTCAAGGATCGCTCTGCTTGTTCTTCGTCTAGAGTTTCTCATCCTTGGAAGGGTCGGTAGAGGTAAAGAGTTAGCTTTTGGTTGTGGTTCTCTGCCAGCTTCAGGTGGAAGCAAAAGGAGGTAGGTTCTCTGCCTTGCCGGGGTGGCAAAAAGGAGGTTCTTGTGAGGGCTTCTCCGCCTAGCCGTGGGGGCTAAAGGAGAGTCATGTTTTGTAGTGCAATACTTGGAGGGTGCCTCCAAGGAGTGGACGTAGGTCAAGTAGACCGAACCACTATAAATTTCTGTGTTCTTGATTTCTTGCTTCCGCACTTTTATTTCTGTATTTATTTTTTTGTGGTGTGATTTTGGTTTGTGATTTTCACTCTTAGTAAAAAGAATTTTTTAATTACCAATTTACCCCCCCCCCCTCTTGGTTAGCTTGGTCCAGTTCTATAGGGCTTAACTTCCCTAGCAAATTTTCAGAAAGGTCCCGGAGGAAAGGAAAGCAAGTATGGAGGCTAAAGCCTCGAAGAAATGAGAAGGAAGATAAAAGAGAAATATGAACTGATATGGGTGTGACAAGGGGTGAGGCCTACTCTATATTTTTCTCTAGAGCTTATAGAGAAAGGCATGTGATTTACAATGTAGATAAGGGAAACCAACCAATGTAGTATGAAGAAAAGCCTAAACAGGCCTACAACCCTCACCCTCAGCCGAATCTGATACTCGGGGGCAATGATAAGCCACAAACTTATCAAGGTGGCGGAGAACGCCCGAGACCGACAGTAGAAACTGGTGATAGAAAGTTCCAATCCCTCAAAGATAAAATGAATAAAGAATATTCATTCAAGAGGGAGAGTGTTGCCAAATTATTTTGACAGGTGTTGAAAATGGGTATAGAACTGCTTGAAGGAAAGAGGCCCAAAGAGTCGAAGCACACTGGTGACCCAAATTATTGCCAATGCCATCGAGTAGTTAGCCATCCTATTGAAGGTTGTTATGTTTTTAAGGATTGGCTTGAAAGAAAATATCGGAAGGGAGAGATCACATTATCAGATAATGTTTTGACCAATCCCAGAAAAGAATCAACTAGTGTGGTCACGTCCTCTTCCGTACCCTCGACTAAAGAAAGAAGAAATGAAAAGAAGGCAGCTCAAGAAGAACAGTGGGAGACTGTGGTCTCTAAGAAAACTATGAAGATGTTGAAACAGCCTGAAGGAGTTCCAAGGGCGAAGTGGAAATCTCCTACGGAGCCAGTATTAAATTTGAAATCTCTGATTTTGACACGAGCTTCTACTTCTAAATAATTCCCCAATCAAGCTGACAATTCGAAGTTCGGAAGGGTGAAATCCTCAAAGAAGAAAACCAAACTAAAGAAGCCCAAAGAGAAAAAGACAACAACTCAGAGAGTTATTGATAGTTTGGATGAATACTACCAGACTGTGAGGCGACATATCAAGCTCGCTAACTTTATGTCAAAGCTTAAAATAGATGAAGCTGAAGAAGATAATGAAAATTCCCTTCCCACAAAAGTATGTCGGGTCATCTCAGTGGCACCATATGCTGAAGAAGTCATTTCTGGGTCATGTTTGATGGTGACATCAATGGACTATAGCTCTGAAGAGGACTTGTATTTTCTAAAGGAAGATGGGTCAGACCCTGACAAGGCATCACAGATGGGACACATAAACCTGGGTATTGACTCTAAATCAACAGATGAATCCCTAAAAGCAACAATGGCTGACTCAAAAGAAAATGTACCGTTAAAAGAGTCTGAGCCAGAGGAGGTTGCCCAGGTGCAGTTGAGAAGTGGCAAGGTACTGCATCCTCCACCAAAGAAAGGGGCTCCTAACAAAGATAAGCGGAAAGAGATAATTATCAATGATGACATTATCCTTGAAGATTCCAAGAAGAAGAATACTTCAGCCACCGGGGTAGATTATAATGTCCTATCCCATCTGAGGAAAATACCTACGCAACTCAGCTTATACGATGCCTTAGTAATGTCTAAAGACCTCAGGGAAACTCTGATTCAAGTTCTCAAAGATTCCAAAAGATACGAGGCGTAATTCAATGAATGTAATTTGACTAAGGTTCTACAAGCTCGTATTGAGCCATTCATTACCTTCTCTAAAGAAGACAGGATGTTTGGGACTGCAGATCATAACCGTCCTTTGTATATTACTACAGAAAGTGATGGGATGATGATTAGTCAAATCTTGATTGATCTAGGGTCATCTATTAATCGAATGAGCTTGAAAGCTCTAATATCACTATGCCTCGATATGGAGTATCTTGGGTCAGACAAGCTAATGGTTCATGGCTTTAATGAGAAGGGGTAGAAGACCCTAGGATCATTTACACTCTCCCTCACATTTAGAGAGCTTCATACTGATGCCAAGTTTCATGTGATTGATGTAGATACTTCCTTTAAAGCACTCCTTGGCCACCCTTGGCTGCATGAGTACGGCATCGTCCTGTCAACACAACATCAATGCAAGAAGTACCTCAAGGATGGAGAGGAATTTAGAATCTCTGGTGACATTCAACCATTTTCAGTCCATGAAGTGAAGATATATAAAGATGCAAAATACTTCATTCCAAAGAAGTTGAAGCCATCAAACTCTCTTGAGGTACAAGCATCAGAACCAGAGACTACAAAGCAACCTAAACTAGAAATCAAGAAGACGCAGGTGGGAAGAAAGAAGGCAACGCGGACTCTTCCCAAGGTATCAACCATCCCGAAAGAAAGGAAATACATACCTCATTTAGTGAGTGATATAGATGAAAGTGATGCCACCCCTACAAAATACAAGAGGATATGTCAGTAAACAACCGAAAGGAGTATGGAGGTTGAATACTCAAATGATGATTATGACTACGATTCTATTTATAAAAACACAGTGCAGGATGTGTTCTCCAGAAGAATAGACAGCCTATCAATCTCAGATAGAGTACTCGTAGTCACATGCATTCCCCTACAACATTCAAAAAAGTCACTCCACGAGAAGTGCATTATGTTGAAGAGCTCGTGACATTCTATGTACATCTCCTGAAAGAAAAAGGTGGACCAGCGAGTCTATTTTATTCAATCAGAAAACTCAAAGAGGAGATAAATCAAGATTAGTTTCGTACACTCATTGATTCTGGAGAATTAGTACCTACAAGGTTTCCCAGGTACAATACCATAAATATTCAAAGAATGTTGTGAAAGCAAGGTAAAACTCATTCCTCCAAACAACAAGTTCATTTTTGCTTGAGCCTCTGGTATCGAAGAAATCCCCACTTAATAAAGAAAAAGGATATTTTTGCTAAAATGGGTCTGGGATTTATTATACAGAAGTACCCCAGAAACGAGATTTGTCAGAAAATCACATGCATGGAAATTGAATTCGATGATGGTGGCACTGATGAGATTTATGAAGCTGATGCTTATGATGATCAACCCGTAAAAGCCAAGCCTGAACCAAAAGAACTGGAAGATGGTGGACAAGCTACTACGATGGATGAGCTAAAAGAAGTCAACTTAGGAACTGAGGAAGACCCTCACCTAACCTTCATTAGCTCTCTTCTGCGAGAAGGTCAAGTAGAAGAAGTGAAGAAGCTCCTCTGTGAATTCAGAGAATGCTTTCCTTGGACATATACTGAGATGCCTGGCTTATCCCCTGATGTAGCAGTTCACAGAATATCCATCAAGCATGACGCAACACACGTCAAACAAGCTCTAAGGAGAATGAGATAGGAGATTGAATAGCAGATGATTGCAGAAACAAAGAAGCTCATAGAAGCAGACTTCATTTGAGAAGAAAAGTATGCTGATTTTATTGCCAATATCATCCATGTAAAGAAGAAGAATGGCTAGATTCATATATGCATCGACTTCAGGGACCTCAATAAGGCGTGCCAAAAAAAATGATTTACCACTCCCTGTATCCAAACTTTTGGTGGACAACACTTCCAACTATGACATGTTCTCATTTATGGACGAATCATCAGGCTACAATCAAATCAAAATGACACCTGAAGATGAAAAGCACACATCATTCAGGATATACATCGACATCTTCTGCTACACAGTTATGCCCTTTGGCCTAAAGAACACTGGTGCCACTTATAAACGGGCGATGATGCATATATTTGATGAGTTGATACATCAAAAGGTCGAGTGCTACGTGGACGACCTTGTTATCAAGAGCATGGATCGAATAGATCACCTAGATGACTTAAGGATTGTATTTGAAAGGATCAAAAAGTATGATCTAAAGATGAATCCCCTCAAGTGTGCTTTTGGAGTCTCTTCTGGAAAATTATTTGGGTACATTGTCCGTCATCGAGGTATCGAAGTCGACCCTAACAAGATCAAGGAAATCATGGAGATGCCACCTCCAAAGAACCTTCGACAGCTTCGCTCGCTACAAGGGCAAAAGGATTTCATCCAGAGATTCATATCAAATATGTCGGGTAGGTGCCAACCATTCTCGAAGTTAATGAAAAAAGATATACGCTTCAAATGGAATGAAAAGTGTCAGGAAGCATTTGATAGTATCAATAAATACTTATTGAATCCTCCCATTCTAGCAGCACCGATTCTGGGAGAGCCTCTTATATTGTACACAACAGCTCTAGAAGAGTCCCTCAGAACATTATTGGCCCAACATAATAAAGAGGGGAATGAAAATGCACTCTACTACATCAGTTGGAGATTGATCGGAGCAGAAGTGAGATATTCCCGAATTGAAAAGCATTGCCTGCCACTGATTTTTGTGGTTCAGAAACTCCACCACTACATATTATCCCATAAAATTACCCTGATATCAAATATCGATCCGCTGAAATTCTTGATGATAAGACCAGCATTGACAGGTCATCTAGCTTGGTGGGCAGTACTATTACTGCAGTTTGATATAACATATATGCCAAAAAAGGTGATGAAAGGACAAGCCTTGACAAATTTTCTTGCTGCACATCCTATCCCGAAAGACTCTCCACTAAATGATGATTTACCCGATGAGCTAATAATGCAAGTCGAGGAGAATGAAAAGCAACCATTCTGGGAGATGTACTTTGATGGGGCATCATCTATTTGACCTGCCCGACCTCTAAATATTGCAAGGGCTTGAGCTAGTATCGGTCTCATTTTTATAGCACTTGAGCGAGGCATAATGAGGTTCTTGTTCAGTTTGACTGAACCTCATACCAATAATGAAGTTGAGTTTGAAGCTCTAGTAGTAGGGCTGGAGATTGCGATCGATGTCAGAATCCAACATCTCCAAATCATTGGTGATTCTCAGCTCGTAATAAATCAGGTCCTTGGTATTTACAATGTTGGCAAAGTTGAATTGGTCCATTAACATCGGAGAGCTCTTGAGCTTCTGAAATAAATTCCAAATGTAAAAATAGCACGAGTTCCTCGAGGATAGAATGCTAAAGCTGATTGTCTGGCCAAATTAACCAAAGAAATAGTGAATATCAATGAGGAGATACTTATATTCATTGGAGTTTATACTTGTAGGGTCTTGGAGCCCGCTCTATTATAATTCTCGAGGGTAGAAAAAATACCAGATTCAATTCAGCAAGATAAAGTGCCAATTGACCCTCAACCCCTCCATCAGATCGTTATGGAGAATTATCCATAAGAGTATCATGTGGCCAAGAGACGTAAAGCTAGTCAAGCCTCAGAATCGTGATGGTATTGTTTAGATATTGAAGTCAAAAATGATTGGAGGCAGCTATTCATTGACTACTTCAAAGAAAACAAACTCTCGATAGAAAAGTCTATGACCGCACAAATTCAAAAAATGGTGTTGCGATACGCATTTGTCAATGACACATTGTACAGATGAGCCTTTGATCAAATGTGGCTAAGATGCCTAGGGACCAAAGAAGCTGATAAAGTGGTGATAGAAGTCCATGAAGGGCTCTGCGGAGCACATCAGTGATGTCCTAAGATGGCTATTAAAATCAAAAGAATGTGTTACTATTGGCCGACCATGGTCAGAGGTTGTATTAACCACGCTAAGAGGTGCAATGAATGTCAAATCCACAGTGATGTTATACATCAACCACTAAATCCACTACACCCAATAATAGCATCCTAGCCATTCGAATGTTGTGGCACTGATATAATCAGGCTAATAGATCCGCCATCATCAGCGGGACACCATTTTATTCTAGCAGCAACAGACTATTTTTCCAAGTGGGCAGAAGCGGCTCAATTTAGAGAAGTCACATCGGAGCATATGATCAATTTCTTTACCCATAATGTCGTCTACAGTGTGCCACGCCGCATAATCTCAGACAATGGCACTGCATTCAAAAGTATTAAAATCTATAAGTTCGTTGATAGGCACAAAATCGATTGGCGATATTCATCCATATACAATCCAAGGGAAAATGGATTGCCAGAAGCCTTCAACAAGACGTTGGTGAAATTGTTGTAGAAGATCCCCACCTAGAACAAAAGAGAATGGCACACGAAGATGGCAGAAGCACTATGGGCATACCATATAACGTACAAGAAACTAACCAAAGCCACTCTTTACTCTCTCGTGTTCGATGTTGAAGCTGTGTTACCATTGGAGATCGAACTACCGTCACTTCAGGTAGCAATTCAGAATGATCTCACTCAAGAGCAAAATGCCCGCCTCAGAGTGGAAGAGCTCGACGCACTTGATGAACTCAGATTACAAGCCCAAGAAAACCTGGAGATTTATCAAGGAAGAATGGAAAAATCCTTCGATCGTATGGTACGTCCTCGGGCATTTCAAGAAGGGGAATTGGTCCTAGTGCTGAGAAGATCAATCATCCCACACTAAAAAATTGGTGGCAAATTTGTATCTAAATGGGATGGCCCCTTCGTCATCGAGAAAGTGTACTAAGGAGGAGCATATTAGTTGATCGATCTGAATGGTCAGAGGCCTATGCAACCTATTAACGGTCGACATTTAAAGAAATATTATGCATGAAAATTCAATGAATAATGTATTTTGCGATGATCAAAATTTTAGATACATAGTTATCAGTGCACGCTTATATCTATATTTTGAAATTCTCTTGTATAGAAAGAATGCATTTCAAAATCCCTCATCATACTGGGGACATTTTAAATATTTATTCGGGTCGACATCGTGCTGCATGCCGATATCCCCGAATAAATATTTAAAATCTCAAAGATATGAAGCTTATCCAAAATATCCCTCTGAGATAGGGGGTATTTTAAATATTTATTCGGGTCGACATCGCGCTGCATGCCAAGATCCCCTAATAAATATTTAAAATTATCAATTCAAATGTACTTTTGTGCTGAAGAATACAAAGATTTATTTTTCAAAGTATATGCAGGAGATCTTTCAAAAGTTCAAGACACCATTTTCTCCACCAAACTAAGGTTCAAAAGTCAAGAAGAAGACTTTTGTGGCTACACACTCCTACAAAATTGAGCCTAAGAAGCTTGAATCCTTTCGACAGCCTGAAGCTTAAGGTTCGAATGGGTGTAAAAGGTCGGATCCAACACGCCCAAATATGGTCGGATCGCTTGCAGCTCTGTCTACTCAACAAGCCATAAGAAAGGCCATATTAGCGGAACCCCCACTTTGTCAACCCGTTAGTAGGGACTGTAGGAAGAATGAAGGCAAATTTGAGTCGACAAGTTCAAGCGATCGTAGTCCACAAAAATTCTCCTAAATGACTGGATAATCAAAGTTCCAGTGGAAGGATGAGTCTCGAATGACTACCAAATGTTCGTAGGCTCTAAAATTTGCAACCACAAGGGATGACTCCAAATTTACCAACTTCAGCAAAACCAGCATTGGGGGAACACAATTCCCCTAGCTCAAGTCTAAAGTCTGAATGGGTGTAAGAGGTCGGATCCAACAAGCCCAAATATGGCTGGATCGCTGGCAGCTCCATCTACCTCAAAGTCAGCATAAGAAAGGCGTAGTAGAGGACCCATCGTCATTGCAACATAAAGGACAAAGAGCTATAAATTTAGATATCCCTCTGATTCTGATGAACTTAAATGAATTCAGATTAAGTCTTCGAAGTGGTTAGGAATCAAGATACTCATACGTTTGGTACATATATCCATAACTGCAAATCTTCAAACAAATTCCGCAAAGAACAAGCCGAGGATCGAAGGAATTCTTCTTCAATAAGTCCATCGAAGACAAAAGCAGAGGACCTAAGAAAACATCTAAAGTACCAACAAGAGCTTAGGCTGAACTAAAGAGAGATTTCTCGTCAAACAAGTCCGTTAGCACAAAGCTCTGGAACGATGATTCGGCCACTGACCTAGTTAAAACCTAAGGTTTAGTTCCCCGACATCTACCCTTCATCTAACCCTAAAGGCCAAAAGCAGAGGTAGAAGGCAATAAATCATTAAAAGTTCAATAAAGACAAATCAGACAAACTTTCACAAGTCGTAGCATAAAATGCAAAGACAGAAGGATCAAAACTTCAGGGCTCAGTCAAAGCTATGGAATGAGCATTTAGATAACTATCTTACAAATGTCCTAAAAAACTGGGGCATTTATAATATTTATTTGGTCGACAATCGCCGCGATGCCGAGATTCCCAAATAAATATTTAAAATTTCATCAATTACAACAATGATAGAAGAACAATTTGAGCATAGTCCTATTGATAAATCAATCTACAAAGTGATACTCTAGGAACTCAAGTATAAAGTGCATATATTAACGACTTAGAGGTCCTGGACTAAGGACAATACATTAGCCATCTATGGATCACATTTGAAAGAGCAATGAAGAAGAGAACTAATGTGACATACAACAAGGCTTGGAGAGACTTAAATAGAAACCAGTGTGAAGATTCTAGAAACAAGTTCTAGATCCATAGGGTCAATTTGCATATAATAAACATGATTCGCTTTAGACGCATATCACATTTGTTGGGGCATTTGTTGACCCTCCACATAAGATAAAGGAATAAAAAATTCCAAAAAATCATTACACTGTAGTAGCCGAAGCCCATCCCAAAATCTTGCAAGAATCAGGCTTTCTACTTACAGTGACATAATCTGCAAGCGCGCCGGAAGTCAGAAGCCCATACTGCGTGCCATTATTTTGCCTATATTTGTGTCGGTTAAATACCCAAAGGAAGACCTCCCTTCTGCTCTATCTCCGACTTTACAAGATCGTAACTTCTTCCTCCCACACGGCCTCCTCTCCATACCCAAAGCAAGCAAACACACCTGCATCTTACCCGCGAGCCTTCTCCACCTACACGAACTCCTCTTAAATCGCAGTCTTCCTCTTCCCATCTCAATGCTAAAGACTTCACATGTTTCCTCCTCCGGTTTTGAAAGACCTACCACTTAAAGCTGAACCCCTACATTGATCGAACCCAGCTATCGAAAATCCATCAAATGTAGTCGAGAGAGAGAGAGAGAGAGAGAGAGAGAGAGAGAGAGAGAGAGAGAGAGAGAGAGAGAGATAGAGGAGATAGAGAGAGAGTGTGTGTGTGTGAAGAAGCATACCTCAGCCTTGGCCATCTATTGTCCTCATTTTGCGTCGTTAAATACCCAAATGAAGACCTCCCTTCTACTTATATCTCCTACTTACATGATCGTAAACTTCTTTCTCCCACACGGCCTCCTCTCACTCTATCAACAAGCAAGCCAAACACCTGCATCATAGCGTCGACCATCTCCATATCCCGAACTCCTCTAATTCCGCGCTTCCTCCTCCATCTCAATGCTGAAGTCTTCAACATGTTTTCTTCATTTTTAAAGACCTACCCGACGCTAAAGCCGAACCCCTACCTTCAATCTAACCCAGCTATCGCAAATCCACGTCAATCTAGTCGAGAGAGAGAGAGAGAGAGAGAGAGAGAGAGAGAGAGAGAGAGAGGAGGAGAGAGGAGAGAGTGTGTTGTGTGTGTAGTGAAAGCTTACCTCAGCCTTGGCTGATCTCCACTGATCCTCTTGATCCCTCTATCCTACCGAGTCCCACTATCCAACTGCAGGAACACCATCCCTAGTCGCCCCTTGCCCGACATAGCTCCAAGCCGAGAACCTGCCTTCCCATCCCTAACGACCCCTCACTTAAAATCTATTAAACCCAACTCAGTCATCACTTCAACTTAGCTCACTCACTCAACTCACTCTGACTCAGCCCGACTCAGTCCTAACTAGCTCCACTCAACCACTCACTCTCCTACCCGATTAGTCTTAGGTATATATTTTTATTTTCTGTTTATTTTATTTTTAATTATTAATGTTCTTAATTGTTATATTATTAATCTATAATAATGTTATTATAATATTTATAATTATTAATAATTTTAACAATTTATTTTGTTATAATTATTAAAATTAATAGTAACTACTAATTAATAATTATTTTATCATAATATTAATAATTATAGTTATTTTATTATAATAATTATGTTATTATTATTATTAATTATTTTTTTATTATAATAATTTTATAAAGTAATTATAATTGTTGTAAATTAATTATAGTTTTTATAGTTAGTTTATATTAATTATAGTTAATCATGTTAATTATATTATTATAATATAACTATAATTAATTATCCATTAATTATAACTAATTATTTTACATAATTAATTAATTCCTAATTATAGTTATTTATATAAATATTATAAATATATTATAATTTATGTGATTAGTTGACATAATGAATTAATCTTTATACTATATTAATGATAATTAAATTATCATGCTAATTATTATTAATTATTTTAATTATAATTAAAAAAATGGTGAAATGCTTTTTTTTTTCTCGTGGCTTGCAACGGGCCGGCAAACCTCCTACGCGCTCACATAGCGTTGTGAGGAGCGAAACCAGCGCGATGCTTGCGGTGATTTAAGAATCCCTCTTCAATGCTAGCAATGAGCCGGCAAACCCCCTACGCGCTTAAGTAGCATTATAGGGAGGGAAATTGGTGCGGCCCTTGCGGCGAAGGGGATAAAAAAATGTGTGGTTTCTTTTTTTATATAAGTACCCCCGAACGCCCACGTGGTGCAGAGAGGTGAAATTTGTGCTCTTTATAACATATGCTCCAACACCCTTAAACGCTCACATAATGGGCGGGGATAAAAAAATACATTTGCAACCGCGGTGTCATTCTGACACCTACCTGAAGCGCTCACGTAGCGTCGAGGGGAAAGTTTGCCTCTTGCTTTTTCCCCTAAATGGAGGAGATGCCGGGAGGCTACCGAAATTTTAATTGAAGATCCAAGGACTTAGAACTACGCTCAGAACTCAAATAAAATGACTAAAGAAGGGCATGAACTTAAACAAATTGAAATAACTAAGCCTAAACCATATGGAAAAGAGCTCAAACTCAAATGAGCCTGAACTCAAGTGAACTTGAGTTTGATACTTGAAAGGACTTGTGGACATGCATTTGAACTTGGTTTGAACCAAGTGAGAGGAACTTATGAACTTGAAAATGACATAAAGAGCTTTAATTCAATTTGAACCTCATTTGATGATGACTTGAGCAAAAATGAGGAATTGTATTTTCACCAATGAAGGCTTGAATTTGCACACCAAATTGAACTTGAATTAGATTCAAATCTGGACTTGAATATTGGACCTAAACAGAGTGCAAAATGACATGGGCCTCTGAATGATCAATAAGGAATTGAACTTCAAAATTATTAAATAAATGATTGAAGATAAAATGCTAAAATCAAGTGATGGCTTTAATCAATCAAGTGCATATCAACAAACAAGTGTGACTCATGTTGAATAAAACTATGTTACACACTAGTGACCAGTAATTAAACTACTTGGGCAATTACAAGCACATGCAACAGTTCATTGATCATCGTGTACCAGAAGACTGATAACGAATCTAACATTTTTCCTACGCTTAACATCAACCAGCTTATGGATATATTGGTCTATCTACAAATAATGATAACCCATATTAGGGAGTGTATAAATATCTTATGGTTTATATGCGAGCAAGAACGACGAATCTACTACAATCATGATTATCAAGGAATAATTGTAAGAGTACCCATAAGTAATGGAAGAAGATTTTCACATGTATGAATATCCACATACAACATGTATGATTGTCCACCTACAATATGCAATGAGTGTTTCATGCCTACGAATAAGGAATGGGAAAGCTCCTGATGAATAAGTCAATCCCCTGAAAGAATGATACGAATAACATTGAGCTTGTATTGTCATGTTAGTTAGTCCCCGAATCTATATAAAAAGCTTGAAGGCAATAGTGAGTGGAGTTATTTGCAAATGCGATAGTGGACATGTAAAGGGGATAATAACCCACCAACAGAATATTCTTAGAAACATTATAGCAAATATGGTTTGCTTGTAACCGACATCGATCAGCATATATAAAGAGTCTGGTAAAGAATGTAACACATGTAGCGAGCAACAACAATTTGCAAATGAGAACATTAATCCACTTGTGAATGATGATACTAGATGAATTACAATGTAATGGGTCCTTCTGCAATCATGGATATGCCGTAAAGCATTCACAAACAAAGGGTTAAAAACTGTTATACATACAAAAAGACAACAACAAATGCAAGTATCTACCACCCAATGTGCACGAAGAGGTTGGTGGCAAATGTGAACTCCTATGAATTATCTTAGGAGACCTGTTACATGTACAAAGTGCCATTTACGAACAAGTACAAAAGAGAATTGCAGCGGATAGGAGCTCCTGCAAGCTGATGTAGAAGACCCATTGACTCTTAATATATTATCCATAAGCAAAGTGACTGCATCAAATGAAAATGCATACGAGTTACTATAAGAAGTTTATTGCACATATAAAAGATTGTCTGTGAGCAAATACAAAAGCACTACAACAGATGCAATCATTTACTACAAGGCAGGAGATTAGTTAATGCACTATAATCTATCTGCATAAATCATGCAAGTAGTGCACGGCAGTCTTCTTGTACAAAGCAGAAAATACCTGATCCAGAAGCTGCTACGCAATTCAACCGGATCTGCAACAATCATGCAAGCGGACAGAAGGTGTTTATAAACTTTATTATAATACCCCCGCACGTGCACTATAATTTATATACACATAGGTACACTAAAGGGATAAATATATAGTACAATCTGCATGGGCCTCGGCGAGCGTGTTATTGGTACACACGTGACATCTAGGGATGCTGCACGAGCTGACAAGTGAATTCAAGTTCGAACTCGATCCTTCTATGCAGATCAATAGGAGTCGACAAGGTTCGAACCATTAAATAAATATAAGGTTGTGGCGACCGGTATATTTTTTTAATGCATTTATATTAGGCCTTCAAGGTCTATAACAGTATGATTTCACTCACAAGAGTATAAAGCCTACGAAACATGATCCTCTATCGACAACTTGACAGAGTCGATAAGGTTCATCTACAAAATTCAAAATATTTTTGAGTGACCCCAAACTCCCCGATGATGGCCGTGTTGAATGTTTATCTCAACCGGAGGGGTTCACAAATATTTTTCAAATGCTATCCCAAATTCTACAAAAACCCATAAAAATCCAAAACTCTAGAAAATCTCAAAATTCAGATATTTAAAATTGAAATCCAATCATCAACCACTTACAGATAAATACATCCACCCTCCGCAACAGATTGCCGAGGTGGACAAATTAAAATTTATTTCAGCTCACAAAGTGCTAAATGCCTAGTCAAAAATATCACTAGGATCCATTCTCAAACAATATCCTGCCAGTAAGGTCATGGTACGTGTCCTCTAGCCTGAAGTTTTGCCGCCAAATGGCACTGCAGGTAAACGGTTATGACCCGGGGCCTTATGAACCGAGTGGTATTTCCGCCAAATGGCACCATGAATTATCAGTTATGGCCAGAGCCAATACGCTCCTTATTGGCACCAAATCCTTGAGATATGAATAAATATGATATAATCGATAGGGCACAAAGCCCTCTGTTAGCTAAGGTGGATTCAACTTTGTCCCCTTAGATAAATATTCACCCCAGGTCTACATGGTCTCCTTGGACGAACCAACCCAAGGCTGCCGACAAGGATCCTTCTGTCAGGTTGGGTCGACTACCTCCTCTGACTAGGTAGACTATGGACCATGATGGCCCGGGATGACGGAACCATGGGATCTTGATTTGGTCTATCATCCATTCCCCCACCATCTGCTTTATTTGCAAGATGGTGCAATTTCCCATTTTAAATATCAAACCTTTCCAAATACTCAAATTTTAAATCCAAACCCATGCTGCTACTATACGCCTGATACAACGTATCTATGGATACAACGTATATTATTGATGACTAGCTTTAATCGAAAGTTCTCTCTTGTGATCAAGAGGGGTAATTAACTATAGGGGCTTGCGTCTATAGGAAACCAGAACTCAGATCATAAAGTCCTCGTAAAATGAGGGCGAAATCTCTGGGTAGTGTTTTATCTACAATCACATCTGCCTTCCAAAATTTACCCCATAACTTATTGAGTTAAAACTCCCTCTCCAAATTAAAAGAAAAGCAAGCGGGGAGGCCGGGGCTGAATTTTCGGAGCCCATAAATCTCATCATAGTCTTCCTTAACAGGCTTGACAAAAGAAGGAGTTTTCAAATACTACAGTGAGGGGAAGTCCTCAGTAGAAGCATTTCTACAAACATTTGATGTACGCTCAGCATTCTTAAGGAAATCATTGCTACCAAAACCAGCCTGATCACTCCTATTTGATTGTACATCATAATTCGCATCAGGTAAGCTACTAAGAACACCAAAATTAAAACATGGCTTAATCCGCTCAGCATTCATACCAACTTCACAAACATCCAGATCTATTGAGACCTTCCCTAGCTCATCAATACAACCAACACTACCAAAACTAAACTGAAGTTTATTGTGTTCAAACACCAGATTTTCTAGATTTTTTTTAATTCAGGCTGTTCAATAGGAGCAATCATTCTCATTCAATTAGAATATATTGTCCTAGCCTGCTCTGCATCAACATCATCCCTATTTTCAACAAATTGGTCCAATGATCTAGGTCAATCATTCACCTCCTTCATAAACTCAGTCTCGCTACCACCCAGTATCTCCATAGTTTCATCCAGATGAGATGATTCCTGCAATAATGAATCCCGATCAACCATACCTCGGCCTTCCGTAATCGACTCCACTTCCAACTCCTCACTCAATGTTGCATCCTTCCCAACGGCCCTCATCAGAGCTACATTACGTCAAGCTCTTGTACTCCCAGCTTTCCCAGGAGACCTAGCATAAACAAGCCACTTCCCCTTAGCTTCTATGTCCGCCAAACCACTCAATCCTGTAAGTGAGAGCCTCCTCTCACTGCTAATCCCTCCACTACTCCCCCTAGACAAATTCTTCACTTCGTCACTCCTACTAGACCTAACTTAAGAACTTGTCCCACTACTAGCTTCGCTACCTCCTCTGCTTTTCGAGGGGTGACAAGGGGGTGACCGTCGGTCAGCCCCTACTATAACCTAAGAGCAAGTGCGATAAAATCGTGGCGGCAGATCTACGATATGAGAGAAATTTTATTCCAGGCAAAAATCGCCCCCAAAGAGAGAGAGAGAGAGAGAAAGGAAAGAGAGAGAGAGAGAGGGAGAGAGAGAGAGAGAAAGCAATGAGAGAGAGAAAGAGCGAGAGAGAGAGAGAGAGAGAGAGGATAGATAGAGAGAGAATTGAAATTATGCATTTTGCATTAATGAAAAAAGAAAAACTAGTTACATGTAAAACTCAACTATGAACTATACCCTATCACTATCACCCCTCAACAATGATAAAAGGGTTGAGGGGAAATCCCCATTATTCACTTCATAATGAGAAAAACTATCTTGTAAAGCTAAATTGGCACAAAAATTAGCCTGTTGATTGCTCTCCTTATTTATATACTGGAAAATAACCTTCTTAAATTCCATCAAAAAAGAAAGATCCGGTCCTTCAATCCTGAAATGGCCTTATTGTGGTGGTCCTTCAAGGGCTGCAGCCACTCAATTGCACTAATACAATCTCTCTCAATGATAATCCCTTCCAGTTCAGGCATCCACTCCACAATAACCTCACGGATAGCAGCAGCTGCAATAACCTCTGCTTGGAAAGGATCCTAATGCTCAAAACATTTGCCGACCGCAAGGATAAAGACTCCCTTATAATTTCGGACCACTATCCCAATACCTGCTTGATAAGAAGTTTTTAAAGCTGCATCCACATTAAACTTCAACCAACCTAGAGGGGGGGGGGACCATTGTTTATGAGTAGGCAGCCCAAAGGACTGATTAGTACTATATTGCTCCAGAATAGGTGATCTATAAGGCCCAGGTAATAAGGACAGCACCGTAGCAGCAATAATGGACAGGGTTTTATAATTTTTCTAATGCTTCTTGTCATTCTTGGCTTGCCATAATTGATAAACAGCATAGCAACAAATTAGTCCCAATGCTGGGTTCCCATCAGCAATGATGGACAGCTCAGTCATTAAGTTTTCCAAGGAGTTAACCATTGGTATAACAAACCCCCATTTTCCAAGTATAGTAAACACCTTCTTCAATTTGGTGCATTGAGTAGTGCAATGGTCTAAGTTCTGTTATATATTACAACGCCATGGACATAAAAGAGTATCAGATAATCCCTGTCGAAATAACCAATAATTGTAGGAATAGCATCTCGAAGCAGTCTCCACCAGAAGAAGCATTCATGAGGGTGCATTTTCATTTTATTCATCCATCAAAACTGATACTCAGTCACACCGATCATGGCTCGATAGGCCATAACATTCATCGTCCTACTCATTCGAGAATGAATAAGTTCAGGGCAATCATCACCATTTGCACTATTCGTATTAATAGACATAATACGGAGAGCCATTATCTTGCCAAAACACTTCTCCAAAACTTCTTCATTCCATACTAAGGAGTCATTAAAAAGATAACTCACCTTCACATTCTAATCTTCAGCCAGGTTAATAAATGTAGGCCATAAGGCTATTTCACAGTCCAGCATCCAGCAATCCTGCAGCAAATTTATTTGTTTACCATCACCAGTTTTCCACCTTAAAATGGATCTAAGAGCCTTGGCTCCATCATGAATCACCCTCTAGGTGATTGAACTTTGTCGAACTTGAGTATCTCCCCAAATGTTTGTTCCATACTTAGCTTTCAGTAACTTATTTAGTACCATATCTGGATGCTGAAGAACTTCCCAAGCTAGCCTAGCATGGAGGAGTCCTTGCCAAATAGAAAGATAATGAAAATTGAGACCCCCTTGGTCCCGAGGCTGGCATAAATCCTTCCATCCACATAATGCATCCCTCTGTTGTTGGAGTCTTTCTGCCAAAGTAAACTTCTTCCCAGTTTTGCAATTGAACATAATACTCCATTAGGGACTGAGTTATGAGTCATCAAGTACATTGGGATAGTTAGAAGTGAGGTACAGATCAGTAAAGCTTATCCAACCAAAGAGATGTGCTTCTTCCACCAAATATTTGTCTTCTCATGGGCACTCTTAATTATTTTTAAGAAATCAGCAGCAACCAATTTCTTCATTACCAAAGGTAGTCCCAAAAATTCAAGGGAATCTACCTTTCGAAATCCCATCACCTTAGAAATCATCCTCTTCTTCCAACTTGGACACCTCTTGTTAAAGAGAACGGTTGACTTACCACAGTTTATGTTTTGACCCGTCCATTCACAATATTCATTTAAGAGGCCCTTTATCCGAATATCATTGCACCTGTTAGCTTCCGCAAATATAAGAATATCATCGGCATACAACAAATGCAATATTCTATCAGCATTTTTTATAATTCTAATCCCTAGCTGTCCTCCTCTCTGCCTCAACGCATTGGTCAACAATTTCGAGCTAAGTATAAACAAATAAGGTGACAAGGGACAGCCTTATCGAAGGCCACTACTAGCCTTGATCCAATAAGTTGTATTCCCATTAATCAGGAGTGTAAACCTTGGTTTAGTAATGTATTGAATCACCCATTAAATGAACCGAGCTGAAAACCCCATTAAAATCATCACCGTTTACATGGTATCCCAAGCCATACAATCGTAGGTTTGTTCCATATCCACCTTCAAGGCCATCATACCAACTTTTTAAGAATAATATTGGAACTTACACATGATTTCTTAAGCAATCAGACAATGGCTTGAGGTAGATCTTCCCGGAATAAAGGCCCCCTGTTCCTCACTGATAATATTGCCCAAAACAGGTTTGAGATGATTAATCAGAATCTTAGCTACCACCTTGTAGAAAGATTGGCATAGCCTGATTGGTATAAACTTAGACGGAAAATTAGCATTATATATCTTAGGGATAAGGACCACCAATGTGTCTTTCCAGCTTTCACATAAAGAGTAAGTGCAAAAGAAATGAACAATAGCACTAGTGACATCACATTTAGAATTTCAGGAAGGAAGAGGTAATACAATCAATACCCGGAGAACAGTTATTTCCCATGTCAAAGACAGCCTGCTGGACCTCCTGTTTAGTGACATCTGCCTCCAAACTTGCCTTCATCTGCTTAGGAACCATATCATCAGCCTAAAAGGAGGGACAATTCACCAACGAAACCTGTATATCCCTCCATTTGAGCATAAAGAACTTTAAAAACTCATCCTGAATGAGTTTTGGTTTGGTAATATATTCCCCACTTGAGTTCTAGACCTCTAGGATTCTGTTATCCCTCCTCTGTGTTGAAGTAAATGAGTGGAAGAAATGGGAATTGGAGTCTCCTTCTTCAATCCATTTGGTCTTCACTCTCTGTCTCCACCAATCGCAATACGAGCCAAAGTCGCATTCAGCTCTACAGCCATCCTCCACAACTCCAGGTCTGGCTTTTCATTCAATCCATCGCTGGAAGATTCCAGCATTTGGAGTTCCTCCAACCGTCCTTCCAATGTAGCCTTCTGCTCTCCCAGCTGCTTTAATCAATTTCTGCTCTAGAAGAACAAAGCTCTAAGATCCTAGAGCACTTGCGGTTTAAAACCTCATCCGGTTGCCCATAATCATTTTTGTTCCAATTCTTCCATACAAGCTTTCATAGAGCTGGATAAGTCATCTAGATATCCTCAAACTGAATCCATCTACTTCATGTTCTCGGAATGGTAGCCAGAAGATTCAAAAATAACGGACAGTGGTCTGAAGCAAGCCGAAATAGATGCTTCATTGTGACCAAGGGGGCCAGCCTGAGACCTTCCGAATTCATCAATACTCTATCAAATCTAACCCAAATTTTACTCTTACCAGATTTATTGTTCGACCATGTGAACCTGGGCCCCAAGAACCCCAAATCTTGTAAGTCATTGTCAATAAGGAATGCTGCCTTTTCTTGAGCTCCCACCGAGTAGCTGTACCTTCTACCACCTTTCTTCTCACTTTCATCCAAGCAACAATTGAAATCTCCCCCTATAATCACAGAGAGGTCAATATCAATATTGGAACCAATGGTATTCCGTAGAGTCTATCTTAGATGATAGTCTATGTTGGCATAAACTAATGCTATAATCCATTTCTGAAAGTTAGGTAACACTAGATGGCCAATAAGAACCTGATCCATAGTCGTAATGAATTCAAACTGAATAATGTCTTTCCTCCACAAAGTTAGCAAACCACCAGATCTGCCCACTAGAGTTACCAACATTCTTACCTTGCTAAGACGCCTCACCACCTCCTTTATTACTACTGCTAGTAGATTTTAACTGGCAACCACTTTTTATTTTAATAATAGAAGGATTGATCTTCTTGGTTTGCACCATTTTCGGCCTCTCAAGGCTTCTCGTAGTTTGGTCTAAGTTGCTCTCCACTGCTCTGCTCGATTTCACCTGATCCCATGTTCTTCTAATTACGGTATCCCCTTGACCACCATTCTTTGATGGACATAGCTCCCTACGATGTCCCACCTTGACACAACCATAACACATAAGACTAATGCCCTCATACTCCACCATCTAGTAAAATCTCCCATTCAATCCATTGACCCAAACTCTAGCCTGAAGTTTATTGGCCAAATTCATCCGCACACAGACCCGAGCATATTCTTTTCTACCCTAATTTCCCGCCTCCGAATCAATCTAAAGAGGAACACTCCTCGAAGCAATTCTTGAAATATTACAAGCATCCCAGTACTGCAAAGGGAGATTAATCAGTCATATCCAAACAAAGGAAGAAAGACCTTCCATAGAAGCCGGGGAGAAACTCGATGTCCACCTATCCAATCCAATTATATTACTGCCAATAAATCGTGGACCTTCACATACGACAGCGTCCCTCACTTCAACGGATGAAGAGAGAGAGAGAGAGAGAGAGAGAGAGAGAGAGAGAGGAGAAAGTGAGGGTGAGAGAGAGAGAATGCCGAGGAACCACCATTACCTTGCTTAGCAGAATTCCTGTTATCCCAACTCTGATGAACAGCAACACAATACACCGGCACCCAACTTTCCCTCACATCAGCAAACTTCCCAATGGAATCCCATAACTCATCAAATGAAGAAAACCTAGGAACTACAAATCCCCAGTTTTCCAGAACAGTCAGGACGTCACGGAGCTTCCTGCAAGTACATGTAATATGATTTATGTCCTCCACCTCATCACATCCGAAAGGACAAAAAGAATCATAAGAAAGACCCCGTCTACTTAGCCAATCATTCGTTGGGATAATATATTTATACACTATCCACCAAAACAATTTCTCCCTGGGCCTCAACCCAACTTTAAAAATAAGACAAACAGGATCATCATCTTCCATGAAACAACTGTTGTAGACCACAACAGAAATTGTTGAACATAATGGGCTCTTGACCAGTTCAATAACATCTGAATTCAACCCATTTTCAATTGGAATCTCACAAATTTTGTCCACCATCAACTCTCCAAAACATAGAAGAAGTTTTGACCTATCCCATCCAATTCCTTCCATAATAAAATCTAACACCATCAGATTTTCAATAATATTGATATCACAAAATGTAGGCCATCTAGATAAAGTCCTATCCCAAATCCACACATCATTTAACACATCAATCTTCCTTCCATTATGAATCTTCCAACAAACGGAGCTGCTCAAGCTACGGGCCCCCTAACAGATAATCTTCCAGCAGATAGAACTCCCCTTCCTCCCATCATAATGCCAAGGATTATCACCATATTTATGTCTCATGCATTTCTGGAATAACTCCAACGGTTTGCAGATGAACTCCCAAGCAATACGAGCTCTCAACGGTCCAATCCAGTTGGCACCAGTATGAAATCTAAGGCCACCCTTGCATCGTGGACGTGCCATGCTTTGCCACGAAGCATAGTGCATGCTTTTGTGTGTAGCATCTCTATCCCAAAGAAAACTGCGACAAATCTTCTCAATGTCATTAAGAACAGCTCTCTGCACACCAGTATGGGTCACCATATACACTGATAAAGGTAATAAACCAAATTAATCAAAGTAACCCATCCAGTCAAAGACAAATGACGAATACCCCAAGATAGTGTACAAGCTCTGGCCTTCTGAATTAACAGCGTGAAATCCTTCCTAGAAAGTCTCCTCATTGCCAACTTGACACCAAAATACTCCTATTCAGGAACCTTGCAGCAGCCAATCAATTTAGCCAACCGAGATCTAGTAGTAGATGAAGTCCTCTTGCTGAAAAGAATGGCAGATTTGCCATTGTTGACTCTCTGTCCAGTCCAACAACAATAGTCTTCAAGAATAGCATTAATCTTCTAAACATTGGGGATTGAAGCACCTACAAAAAAGATAACATCGTCAGCATAAAGGAGGTGGGAGACAGAAGGTCCCCTAGCACTGATTGGCATTCCCAACTCCATGAAATTTTGATGAAAGTGTGTCGACAACAGCTCCGAACAGAGGAGAAAAAGGTAAGGTGATAGAGGACATGCTTGACGGAATCCACACTCTGTTTTGATCTTCTTCGTAAGCCTTCCATTAATGAGAATAGAGAATTGTGGATCCTTAACACAGCAAAGCTACCAAGAGCTGAATTTAGGTAGAAATCCCATCTGTTCAAGAACAAGATCCAAAGTCCTCCAACTCATCTTATCATACGCCTGCTCCATATCTACTTTTAATGCCAAAAAACCCAAGTAAGATTTAGACACCTTGAACTTATTCATCATCTCCTGAACAAGCAAACAATGATTTGAAATTGATGTTCCTAGCACAAAAACTGCTTGCTCCTCCGAAATCAGCCTTAGCAATACTCCTATAAGTCTATTCACCAAAACTTTTGCCACAATTTTATAAATTGTTTGACAAAGGCTAATAGGTCTAAACTTGGAAGGTTGATCAGGGTTATTGACTTTAGGCAACAAAACAACAAGTGTCTCCTTCCAAAAAGGTTCCATAAAACCTGTAGAAAAAAACTCCAAACAAGCTAAAAGCACTTGTTCTCCTACAATCTCCCAAAAGAATTTAAAGAAAGAAGCAGTCACACCATCTCTTCTAAAAGCCTTGTTCCTGCCCAAAGATCAAATCACCATCCAAATTTCCTCCTTAGTAACCTCGGCATCCAGAAACCCAAAAAACTCAGCTAGACAGCTCTTCTGGATCTCTAATGACGGCCAGCCACCTTCAACAATACGCTACCCCTTCCATTTCTTCTCAAAGAAATTAAACATCTCCAAAGAAATATCATCAAGAGCTGAAATTACCGTCCCATCTTCCTTCTTCAAAGAATCAATACATTTTGTCATCCTTCTAGCAGATGCCATTGAACGAAAGAAATGGTTATTACCATCCCCTTCCTCAATCCACCCTACCTTGGCTCGTTGCCTCCACCACGTCATAATTCGAGTTAAAGTACTATTCAGCAAACAAACCTTGTACTTCAAAGCCTCAACTTGAACATCTGTTAATCCCCCCGGAAAACATTCCATCTCCTGAAGAACCTTAATCTCGTCATCCAGCTCACCCTTCAACTGATTAAGTTCTTTAAATTTATTTTTACTCTAGAAAAAAGAGCCTTCTAAGTTCTTTGGCATTTTTTCTATAATCTAGAAGACTCACTACCCGAGTCCTCCACACACCATTTCTCCCAGACCAAATGCCAAGCTCTAGGGTAACTAGCCCAAACATCTTCAAATTTAATCCAATGAGAATAAGTCCACCTCACAGCACCCTGAATTTCACATAAAATGGGGCAATGATCAGATGCTAATCTTGTTAGATGACTCACTTTCAAACCTTGAAACGAATCCAGGATAGATGAACTAATCAAGAATCTATCCAACCTAGAATAGATCCTACTCCTTGCATCCTTATTATTAGTCCATGTGAAAGCCGGCCGAAAAAAACCAGGATCAACCAACTCATTTTCTGCCAAAAAATCACCCATTTCACTAGCAGCTAGTGAAAACTGAAATGGCTTACCCCCTTTCTTCTCCTCCTGAGACATAATACAGTTAAAATCCCCACCACCAGTAAGGGACAATCAGCTGAATGAGACCTGGAAATATCATCCCACAAGTGCCTTCTACTGTACCTATCCTTGCCACCATAAACTACAACAACCTCCCAATCAATATTGTTAGCCATAATAAACTTCCCCATAACTCACTGATTAGTTTGAACTAACACATGAAAAGAAACCACATCCATCCTCCATAATAAAAGTATACTACCAGCACTTCCAACAGCCGGTTGGAAAACAAAATCCCAATCTCTCCCAGCAAGTCTATCAATATCCCTTCTACAAAAAAAATTCCATTTTAGTCTTAAGCAACCCAATGAAACAAACCTTGTGTTGCCCAATGAGGTGTCGTAAATAATTCCCCGTCTCTTTCTTACGAGCACCTTTACAGTTCCAACATAAGATGTTAAACAATGTCAACCAAAGGGGAAGTATCCCCGTCGCAAAAAAGTTTCAGAAAAAACATTTTTCCACTGATCAACAAAATCCAACTCTTTTAATTTACTATCAACAGATTTATCAATCACATTTGCCATCTGTTCATTGGAGGATAAAGCCAATTCCTCAATTAACTTCTTGCTTCTTCTAATACCCGGCATCTTCTGGAGAGGGCCAATGAGGGACACTTCCTTGGTATAGCAATCATTAGAGTTCCTACATTTCTTATTTTTATCTTTCAGCACACCAGATTTACTCTCCGAGAATTTCAAAGCTTTAGGCACCAGTAACTGGGCAAGGGAAGGCTTTCATTCCCTACGGTTTTTTCTCTTCACCACAGTCCTAGACAAAGATTCCTGGATAACAGAACTTGGAATAACATTCTGTACAACTTGCTGTAAACAAATCTGCTCCTTATCCAGAACCATACCTACAGGCTTCATCAATAATGGCTGCTGCTTCCCGATAGTTTCAACATTTTTTTGCACAACTGACTGCACCATCCCCTCCGGTTCAACAAATTTCTGCACTTTAGGTACCTCCCTCCAAACTGATTTAGAAGCAGGAACCAAAACTAAAGGTTTAATATTAACAGTTTGTGTCCTATTCCACACTCTATTATTAAATGGTCTCCTCCTTGTCACAATGGTCCACTCACCCTCATCATTATCAACACCCAGCTTATCCCCATGTAAAGGTAAACCTTCAACATTCACTCTAACATCACCATCAGCTGACTGATCTTCTCCACTGTGAGTACCAGAACCAGCCATCTTAGTCTGATCTTCATCACAATTGACCTTCCTCATTTTCTGTATCACCTGACCCAAATTCTCCTTACACAAGTCCTCTTTGTGTCCAACCTTCCCACACTTTAAACAAATTAAGGGGATCCCCTCATATTCAATGGGTTGAAAAAACCTCCCATTCAAACCTTGTTTCCAAACTCCCTTAGGAAGCCTCTTCGATAAATCAACTCTAACACACAGACGAGCAAAAGCTCATATGTTCCATAACTTCGTTTGTTCATCCATAAAGAGTGGAACTCCAATACCCGCAGTCAATCTTACAAGGTTTGATTCATCCCAATATTCCAAAGGAAAATTTTGGAGCCGAATCCAAACTGGAGAAGTAAATCCTCTCAAGGATTTAGCAGATAAACCTGAAGTCCATTGATCAATCCCAAGGTTCTGTCCTGCCACATACCATGGACCCCCCAGCAAGACATTGTCCCTTGCATCCTTGTTTTCAAACCAACATAAGAAACAGTTTGATCCCATTGGATTGATCTGAGTAAGCCCAAGATGTCCCCATTTCCTTTGCAACTCATTTTGGACCACATAAAATGGGAGCCAGCGTCCCAACAAACTCCCAACCAAAGATTTGTCTAGCTTTTGAATATTCTCCTTTGCTTTGTTTAAATTCAGATTAACTAGGCCATCTTCCCTCAAAAAACTGCCAATATCCTCAACCAAGTTCAATTGAACTGCTGGAGTCTTCTTCCACACATTGGATGCCCTTCCAACATCATCCACCTCATTCTTGACAAACCAGGAAGGACCAGGCTTATTCAACTGTTGTTCAGGAGATAAATATCCAGAAGAGACATTTCCCCAAACACCTGAAGTGCTTCCAGCAACCTTAGAGGAACCACACAAATCAGCATTACCCTATTTCCCCCTAACTGCCTGATCATCAGTTTTCATACCCCCAAAAGTAAATTTCGGCAAAGTGCCAGCCAAAATCACATCATTATTCTGAACCTTACTACCCAAAGAAACTTTTTTCAGATCCCTTATATAACTTCCATTACCATATGTAAACAAAATCTTATTAGGTTTAAACATTGGATTATCAATTATTCTGTTTACCTCCACCTGGTCAATAGGATCCCCCACTAATTTCCTCTTCAGATCAACCATATCACCAAGCTCTGCCTCAACAGCCATGGCGTTTTGCATTTCAGGGACCACGTCCCCTTCCTCAACAGCTTCAGAATAGACTAACTCCTCCTTCACCTCAGCATCCATCATCTCAACACATTCCGGAGCAGCAGCCATTCCGTTAAGACTTCCAGTGTCTTCAGCATCCCAGGTCTGATTTGCCAGATCAAGAGATCCAGCTCCTTCGTTTACTTCTCGAATGAAATCCTCATCTTCACTACCTCCCAAGATCTCCATAACCTCATCCAGATCCGATGAGTCATTCCTTAACAACTGCCGATCTCCAGCCACACTACCCTCCGCATTTTAATCCATTCCTAGCACCTCACTAGAATGAACCTCCTGCGCATCAACCTTTTGCGAACCTCCCGCAATAAACGAGCTCGCAACTCCAGTTCCTGGAGCTCAAGTATAAACCAGTCTCTTCCCATCTGCCTTAATGTCTGCCAATCCTTCCAACCCAATTAAGGAAAATCTCCTCTCACTAGAACCTCCTCTGCTATTTACATCAGCTCCCGATCCACCTCTATCAACAACATTTCTCCCTCGAACACTAGCGCGTGTTCTAACTTCCGAACCCCCACCGTCTCCTCCTCCACCACGCCCCGATGGGTGACGAGGGGGTGACCGACGGCCACCCCCAACCATAACCCAAGGATCTGACGATCAAGCCCCGCCGGCGAGAATCCAAACTGAGAGAAAAATTTTTCTCTCAAGAGTCGCCGCGTTTCCCCAGAGCAATCGCCCAAGCAGGAGAGAGAGAGAGAGAGAGAGAGAGAGAGAGAGAGAGATAGAGAGAGATAGAGAGTGGATATTAGATAGAGAGAAGGAGAGAGAGAGAGAAAGAGAGAGATGGAGAGAGAGAAAGGAGAGAGTGATAATGAGAGAGAGAGATAAAGAGATAGAGAGAGGGAGAGAGAGAGAAAGAGAGAGAGATGGAAAGAGAGAAAGGAGAGAGTGAGGGGAGAGCAAGAGAGATATAGATAGAGAGAGAGAGGGTGAGAGGGAGGGAGAGATTCCGAGAAAGAGAGAGCGTGAGAGAGAAAGAGAGTGAGAGAGAGGGAGGATGGGAGGGAGGGTGAGAGAGAGAGAGAGAGAGATTGCAGAAAGAGAGAGGAGAGAGTGAGAGAGAGAGAGAGGAGAGAGAGAAATAGGAAAGAGAGAGAGAGAGAGAGAGAGAGGGAGAGATTGAGAGAGAGAGAGAGGAGGGAGGGAAGGATAGGTGGAGAGAGAGGGAGGGATAGAGAGAGAGATAGAGAGTGGTGGAGAGAGATAGGAAGTGTATATATATAGAGAGGGAGAGGGAGAGAGAGAAAGGAATAAGATAGAGAGAGAGGGAGAGAGATAGAGAGAGAAGGAGAGAGAGAGAGAGAGGGG
Source organism: Dendrobium catenatum (assembly GCF_001605985.2). Classification (NCBI taxonomy): domain Eukaryota; kingdom Viridiplantae; phylum Streptophyta; class Magnoliopsida; order Asparagales; family Orchidaceae; genus Dendrobium; species Dendrobium catenatum. The sequence goes on along the minus strand of NW_021518663.1, from coordinate 32,486 downwards.
GAGAGAGAGAAGAGTGAGGGGGATATAGCGAGTAAGTGAGTGAGAGAGAGTTAGAGAGAGAGTTAGAGGGAGAGAGAGAGAGAAAGAGAGAGAGAGAGGGGGAGAGCGAAAGGGAGAGAGGGTGGGAGATAAAGGAAGATAGGGAGAAAGAGAGAGAGGAATTTGAGAGAGAGAGAGAGAGAGACAGAGAGCTGAACTTGTGCATTTGTATTAAAATGAAATGAATATAGTTACAAGTAAACTATCAACTATAAGCCTATACCCTATCACTATCCTCCTTTAACAAAGACAACAAAGTCGAGGGGAATTCCTTGTTATTCACGTCATAGAGAAGAAAAATGGGCACAATTGTCGGCCGACCTATTACTTTCCCTTGTTATAAAATGAAAGAGAACATGTTTAAACTCCATAAGAAAAGAAAGATCCTATCCATCAACATTTAAATGAACTTTAATCTACAGATTATTCAAGTTCAGCATCCACTGTATAGCATTGATGTAATCTCCCTCAATGATTATACCTTCCATCTCATACATCCATTCCCTCAACATCTCTCGAATGGCAGCAGTAGCCATAATCTCCGAATAAAATGCATCCCAGTGTTCAAAATTATTACCAGCCCCAATAATAAGAGCCTCAACATGGTTGCGTGCAATAATACCCAGTCCAGCCTATTTAGATGACTTAAAGGATGCATCTATATTAAATTTTAGTCAACCTGGAGGGTACGGGGGACCATTGTTTGTGGGGAGGCAACCCAATGGGCTGGTTGGTACTCCATTGCTCCAGAATCGGCGATCTATAAGGTTTTGGAAGAAGGAAAAGCACTGTAGCAGCTATGATTGAGGGAGATCTACATGTCCGTGTTTGCTTCAAGTCATTCCTAGCACGCCACAGCTGATTAACTGTATAGCAATACAGCCTTCCCAAACACGGATTATTGTCGACAACCTTACCAAGCTCTAGCATCAATCCAGCTAATGAATTAGTAACAGGAATTATAAATCCCCACTTACCAAGGATCTCAAAAACATACTTCATCTTTGCACACTTAGTAGTGCAATGATCCAATGTTTCTTCCACGTTGCATCCCCAAAGACAAAGAGGGGAATCAGCAAGTCTCCTGCGGAATAACCATTCACCAGTCAGGATAGCATTCCTAAGAAGTCTCCACCAGAAAAAAATTTCACATGGGTGCAATTTCATATTATTCATATATCTAAATTGGAAATCTTCCCTCCTGATCTTTGCCCGATATGCCATAGCAGCCATCGACATGCTAGCTCGAGAGTGGATGAATTCAGGACAATCCACACCATCATCAATACCCGTATTGATTTTCATAATATGATGGGACATAATTTTCCCAAAGCACTCCTCCACCATCTCTCTATTCTAGTGTAAAGAGGGATCTTGGAACTTACATAACTTAGCATCCTCCAATTCCTCTAGTTTACCAAAGTAGGTCAAAGAGCAATGCTCTGATCCAGCATCCACGTGTCTTGCAGCACATCCACCTTTTGTCCATCTCCAATCTTCCATCTAAGGATCAGGAGGAGAGCCCTCACTCCATCTTTAATTACCTTACAAGTAGACATTCCTTCCCTTCTTGTAACATATTTAGGTATTATCACTCTATGCAACAAGGAATTAGTGTTCTGGAGCACCTCCCACGCCATCCATACACGGAGTGAACTCTGCCATTGTGCAAGACAGTGAAAACCAAGTCCCCCTTGATCTCTTGGTTGGCACAACTCCTTCCAAGCGACATAATCCGTATCTCTAGTGTTGGCATCCTTCTACCAAAGAAACTGCCTACTCATCCTCTCAATAGAGTCTAGAACTCTATTAGGAACTATGGTATGCATCATTAAGTATATAGGGATGGGTAACAAAGTAGTTATGGTCAAAAGAGATTTACCTACCAACGAGAGATGCTTCTTTCCCCACACATTTATCTTCTCATGAGCAACTTTAAGGATTTTAGAAAAATCAGCCGCAACCAGCTTCTTCATAACAAACGGCAACCCAAGATATTCCAATGAATTAACCTTACAGTAACCCATTAGCCTGACAGTCATACACTTCTTTCAGCTAGGACATATCTTATTAAACAATATCGCAGATTTCCTATAGTTGATCTTCTACCCTATCCACCCACAGTAGTCATCCAATATCTTCATTATCTAGTTGGCATTGCTCCTCTTGGCTTTCACAAAAACAAGAATGTCATCGGCATACAACAAGTGTGAAATTCTAACAGCATTCTTAACAGTTTGGATCCCAAGCTTTCCTCCCCTTTGCATGAAGGCTTTAGATAAGAGTTCAGAACATAGTATGAATAGATAAGGAGACAAGGGTCAGCCTTGTCAAAGACCACTCCTTGCATATATCCATGGTGTCCTGCTCCCATTAACAAGGAGTGTAAACCAAGGCTTAGCAATACACTGGATCACCCATTGAGTAAATCGTATAGAGAACCCCATACAAATCATCATAGTTTCCAATGTTTCCCAAGCCATGCAATTTTATGCTTGCTCTATATCTACCTTCAATTCCATTATACTAGCTTTTTGGGATGAGTATCGAAACTTGCACATCATCTCCTGAGAAATCAGTCTGTGGATGGAAATGGATCTTCCTAGTATAAATGCCCCTTGTTCTTCACTAATAATGCTTCCCAAAACCCGTTTAATCTGATTGATCAGTATTTTAACCACAACCTTATAAAATTATTAGCATAGACTAATGGGTCTATACTTGGCTGGCTGGTTGGCATTATCTGTCTTCAGGATAAGAATAACCAATGTATCTTTCTAACTTATGAAAATCTCCTGGAGCCACCAAGGAACAAAGGAAAAAGCTTGAAGAAGATGGTGAAAACCTTACTTGGATCAACCTTAATGAATACCTCATAACTCCCCTCACAAGGTTCTCTCTCCTTTCTATCCTAAAGCTCTCATTATCATCACTCTCTAAACTCTTTCTCAAGACAATTCAACGGCAAAGATTGTTCTCAAAGACAAATACAATTGCTTAAATAGTGAGCCTTCAAAAAAGCCCCGGAGCTCTATTACTCCCCATACTAAATACAGCTTGCTGGATCTACTGTTTAGTAACATCCGCCTCTAAGATATTATTGAACAAATCAGGGATTTTATCACAACTCAGAAAAGTTGGTCAATTATCCAAACTAACCTGCCATTCCTTCCATTTAAGCATAAACAAATCCATGAACTCATCCTGAATCAGCCTCAGTTTAGTGACCCTGTCTCCATTGGATTTCAACACATCTCCAATTCTATTACCTCACCTGCATGCTGTCGTAATTGAGTGAAAGAAATGAAAATTTGCATTGCCTTCGTCGATCCATTTAGCCTTTCCTCTTTTCCTCCACCAGGTAGCAATGCATGCATGAGTTGTGTTCAGTTCCACTGCCTTCAACTGTAACTCCTGCTCTTGCGCTTCATCCAATCCAATCGAAGTACATTCTAGAGTTTGGAGCTCTTCAATACGTGCTTCAAAAGAGTTCTTCTGCTCCCATAACTACTTCAAACGGTTATGACTCCAGAAATACGGAGATCTGAGAGTTATACTACATTTTTTATTTAAGATGTCAGTAGGTTGTCCATTGTCCTATTTGGACCAATTTTTCCATACTAGCTTCCACATTGCAGGGTACGTCATCCAAATGTCTTCAAATCTAATCCATCGCCTTCCAAAATTCTGCACATTAGAAGTTAAGCACAGGAGAAGCAGACAGTGGTCCGAGGCCAGCCGAAGGAGGTGCTTAACTGTAACTAGACGAGCCACCCGAAGTCCTTCTAAATTCATCAAAACTCTGTCCAGCCTCAACCAGATCTTACTATTACCCCTCTTGTTATTCGATCATGTGTATCTAGGTCCCAAGAATTCCAAATCATGCAGGTCATTGTCCACTAAGAATTTGGCCATTTCTCGAGCTCCCACTGAATATCTGAATCTTTTCCACCCTTCTTCTCACTCTGATCCAGACAGCAGTTGAAGTCTTCACTAATCATCACCGGGAGAATCACATTTATACTAGAGCTGTTCATATTCCAAAGGCTTCTCCATCCATGATATTCCTTACTGGCATACACTAAAGAAATTATGCACTCCTGATAGTTAGGTAGAACCAGCTTACCAATTAACACTTGGTCACTTGTATTAAAAACATCAAATTGGGTATTGTCCCTCTTCCATAAAGCAAGCAATCCGTCGAAATTTCCTACAGTCAAAAAATGAAAGAAATCCAAGTCACCTCCAGCAAGTCTATTCACATCTGTCTTACCAATATCCTCCATCATAGTTTCTACCAAACTGACAAAATAAACCTCATTGTTTCCAATGGGGCTTCGCAAGTAGTACACCGTTTTCTTCTTATGGGCACCCATGCAGTTCCAAATCAAGATTGAGGATATTAATAAACAAAAGGGGAAGCATCCCCGCCGCCAGGATCATCGACCACCTCCTTTTTCCTTTTCCTTGGGAGTTCCTCAATGGGTCGCAATTGAATAAGCTCGTTCTCAATCTTATACCTATTAGCCTTTGGCATAACAGGTTTAATTCTTGATGTAAAAGGTAACAGCTGCTTAAAGCCCATTTTATTCTGCTTACGGGTCAGCTCCACCTGCTTGGGGATTTTCAAGTTCTGTTTATTGCTATTGATTCCATT
>NW_021518663.1:12411-27684 GCF_001605985.2 Dendrobium catenatum | reverse complement strand
TTCTGTGAGCATTCCTCTCTCTCCAAGTGACTAGCACTTTCATCATGTTGTGATTCCTTAGTTTTCCCTTTGTCACTATTGTCGATCAGCTTATGCTGGGTACCACACTTAATTTTGATAATGGGAGGATTTTCCTTCTTGGATTTCTCCGGTGCTAGCCTCCCAATTCCTCCCAAGTTCTGCTCAGCATTGCCATCCACCAAACATCCCTGTTTCACCTGATTAAATGCATTTTTATTCACCATTTCACCTTGTTTGCCAGTCTTTGATGGACATTGGTTTTTGCGATGCCCAACTCTACCTCAACCGTAACACATGAGGTTAATGCCCTCATACTCCACCTTCTGGTAAAATCTTCCATTCAATCTATTGACCCATATTCCTACTTGCAGTTTGTTGGCCATATTCATCTAAACACACACCCGGGCATATTCTCTTCTACCCCAATTTCCAGTTTGCGCATCAATCCAGAGAGGAACGTGAATCCTCAAGGCAATTTTGGATATATTGAAAAATCATGTAAATCATCATCCACAAAGCCCAAATCATGTAAATCATTATCCACAAGAAAATCAGCCATCTCCTGAGCTCCCACCGAGTAGCTAAATCTCCTACCACCATTCTTCTCATATTGTTTCAAGCAACAATTAAAATCTCCCCCAACAATCACAGGGAGATCCAAATAAACATGGGGAACAATAGTATTCCTAAAGCTCCGCCTGACATGGTTGTCTTTGTTAGCGTAACCAAATTCAATACCCCACTTCTGGAGGTTCGGAAGAACTAGGTAACCAATCAGAACCTGATCCGTTTTCATACTCACAACAAATTAAGTGGTATCCCTTCTCCACAAGGCAAGTAAACCTCCAGATTTGCCCACTACTGGATGGTGAAAAAAATCTCAGTTACATCCAATAAGTTTATCAACATCATTCCTACTAAGGTCTTCAACCATAGTTTCAATAAGCCCAACAAAACACTCCTCATTGTTACCAATGAGGCTACGCAAATAGTGACCCTTATGCTTCTTCCGAGCACCCCTGAAATTCCAAATGAGGATGACATTAATAAACTAGAGGGGAAGCGTCCCCGCTACTAGAGTCCTATAACACTTCCTCTTCCTTTTCCTTGGAAGCTCCTCAATGGGTCCAAGCTGACTCAACTCATTTTTAATCTTATATATGTTAGACCTCGGTACCACAGGTTTAATCCCTACAGTAAAGGGCAATGGCTTCTTAAAGACCATTTTCAATTGCTTACAAGTAGGCTTCATAATGCTAATGGGTTCTTTAATTTTATTCAAATCCACCTGATTGGGGATATTAAATAAATGCTGATTAGCATTAGTCTCAGTATTCCTTCCTCGTGGGCGAGCATTCCTTCTTCGATGAGGGGGGACTTGAATCCATGGCCCCATCTGATCTTCAGTAGCATGTGAAATTTCTTTCATTGAAAAGCTATCATCACCCCAGCCTTGCTGTGGTTCCTCCCCTTTGCCTTTATTAGCATTACATTAAATTTTCTTTGACCGCTTCCTTCAGATTTAACAATAGGAGTCAGCTTCTTCATATTCTCCAGAGCAGGTCTTTCAAGGCTTACCACGCCAAGCTATGACCAATTCGTTTCTATAACTTCTCCCTATTTCAGCTACCCTTCCATTCTTCTAGACACGGTATCCCCTTGCCCAATTATTCTGGAAGTACATTGCTCTCTAAGATGGCCAACTTTACCACACCCATAACAAAGAAGGCTAATGCCTTCATATTCCACCTTCTGATAGAAGCGCCCTTTCAAACCATTAACCCATATTCCTGCCTATAATTTATTGGCCAGGTTCATCCGAACACAGACCCAGACGTATTCTCTTCTACCCCAATTTCTCGTCAGCGCATCAATCTAGAGAGGAACACCAATCCTCGAAGCTATTCTGGATATATTACAGGCATCCCAATATTTCAATGGGAGATTCAGCAATCGAATCCACACCGGGAGGATAGCCCTTCCATTGAAGTCGGGATGAAGCTAGTCGTCCACCTATTCAATTTGATGATGTTTCCGCCAATGAACCATGGTCCTCCACACATAACAGCATCCCTTTCTCCCACTGAAGTGAAAATACATACAAAATAATCAAATCCCAACGTGGTCAGCTAAAACTTGCCGAACCTGACCCACTGTCATTGGATCTTTGACTTAAGAAAGAAATAAGAAGCTCTCCTACCCAAGATTTTCCCCACCACTGCTCTTTCCATCATGGCCATATTAGCCTCAACAAACTCTAGATTAAGATCTAGCGAGATCACATCCGACGAGATAACACAAATCTCCTCCAGGTGAAGGATCAGGATCTGCTACAGTTTCCTCCACTAATTACCAACTCTAATTGAGAACAAAGAACTATGGCTAATAGTCTTCCCCTTGTAATATCCTGAATAGCTGGCATCTTAGCTGTAGTTGTATTATCCCGAACATTTGCCAAGCCACTAGATGGATACTCCATACCAGTAGAGCTGGAACATTCATTGATTCCCCCTACCACATTTTCTACAGAATCATTCATAGATACAGAACAACAACCCTCCATATCTACATTACCAATATGAATATTACGTAGATCAATCAAATCAGAGATTACCTCCATTGAAGTGTCCAGCCCAAGTAAACCAGATTACATATCAATCATCTCCTCCGTCTCTACTCTAAAGTCCTGAGGAGATGCATTATCATCCACCTCCATCGACGAATCTGTAACAAGGAACATCGTGTTATGAACTAGATTTAGCTCCAAGCTCGGCCTCAAACCTGTTTCCACCATAGGAGGAAGAACCTCCATATTATTACCAGCCTCTTTGGTCAGAACACTTCCTCCCTTAGCTTGCTACATCGATTTGGAATCTTGGTTGCGAGGCTTCACCTCCCACCTGCCCTCCAATGCTCCATCAAAACCATTTTTACTGCTGTCATGAGATTTCACCATAACTTTGTTTACCACAATCTTTCCAAGAGGGGGATCTCCTGATTTCTTAGATCTGCAAGATCCCACGCAAGAACGCCTCTGATCTTCACCGCCAACATTTCCGTCACTAAGTTCCGCCTAGAGAGAGAAATAAATCGGATGAAATGATGCTTAGAGAGAGGGATATAGGGAGGGAGAGAGAGAGTGAGAGAGAGAGGGAGAGAGAGGGAGAGAGAGAAAGGATTAAGAGAGAGAGGGAGAGAGTGAGAGAGAGAGAGAGCGAGAAAGAGAGAGATGAATAGAGAGAGAGGGAGAGGATAGAGAGAGGGGGGGTGGAAGGAGAGGGAGAGAGGAATAAGAGAAAGATAGAGAGAGAGAATAAGAGAGAGAGAGAAAGAGAGGAAATAGAGAGAGAGAATAGAGAGAGAGAGGAAGAGAGAGAGTGCGAGAGAGGGAGAGAGAGGGAGTGAGAGAGAGAGACAGAGAGAAGGAGGGAGTGAGAGAGAGAGAGAGAGAGGGAGAGAGGGAGAGAGAGAAAGAGAGAGGGAGAGAGGGAGAGAGAGACAGAGAGAAATAGAGAGAGAGAAATAGAGATAGAGAGAGAGATAGAGAGAGAAAGAAAGAAAGATAGAGAGATAAAGAGAGAGAGAGATAGAGAGAAAAAGAGAGAGGGAGAGAGTGAGAGAGAGAGAGGGAGGGAGAGAGAGGGATAGAGCGAGAGGGAGAGAGAGAGGAGAGGAGAGGAGAGAGAGAGGAGAGGAGAGAGAGATAGTGAGAGAGAGAGGGGGAGGGAGAGGAAGTGAGATTGTAAGTGAGTGAGATAGAGAGAGAGAGAGGGAGAAAGAGAGGAATAAGAGGGAGGGAGGGAGGGAGAGAGATAGAGGGAGATAGAGGGAGGGAGGGAGAGAGGGAAGGAGAGAGATAGAGGGAGAGGGAGAGAGAGAAGGAGAGAGAGAGAGAGAGAGGAATTAGCGAGAGAGAGAGAGAGATAGAGGGTGCGAAGGAGGGAAAGAGAGAGAGAGAGAGAGAAAGAGAGAGAGAGGGAGAGAGAGTGTGTGTGTGAGAGAGGGAGAGGGAGAGAGAGCAAGGAATAAGAGAGAGAGGAAGAGAGAGAGGGAGAGAGAGGGAGGGAGGGAGAGAGAGTGAGAGAGATTGAGAGAGAGAGGGGGAGAGAGAGGGAGAAAGAGAGAGAGCTGAGAGAGAGATAGAGAGAGAGAGGAATGAGAGAGAGAGAGGGATAAAGCGAGAGGGGGAGAGAAAGAGGGAGAGAGAGAGGGAGAGAGAGGGAGATAGAGGGGGAGGTAGAGAGATAGAGGGAGGGAGAGAGATATAGGGAGAGAGAGGGAGGGAGAGAGAAAGAGAGGGAGATAGAGGGGGGGAGAGAGAGATTGAGAGAGATGGAGAGGGAGAGAGAGAGATAGAGAGAGAGAGAGAGAGATAGAGGGAGCGAAGGAGGGAGGGAGAGAGAGAGAAAGAGAGAGAGAGTGTGTGTGTGTGTGTGAGAGAGAGAGAGAGGGAGAGAGAACTAGGAATAAGAGAGAGAGGAAGATAGAGAGAGAGAGGGAGGAAGGGAGAGAGAGTGAGAGAGATCGAGAGATAGGGAGAGAGAGGGAGAAAGAGAGAGAGTTGAGAGAGAGAGAGATAGGAATCAGAGAGAGAGGGATAGAGTGAGAGGGAGAGAGAGAGAGGGAGAGAGAGGGAGATAGATGGAGAGAGAGAGAGGGAGAGAGGGAGGGAGGAGATAGAGGGAGAGAGAGGGAGGGATAGAGAGAGGGAGATATAGGGAGGGAGAGAGAGAGAGTGAAGGAAGGAGAGAGATAGAGGGAGAGGGAAAGAGAGATGGAGAGAGAGAGGAATGAGCGAGAGAGAGATAGAGAGAGAGAGATAGAGGGAGCGTAGGAGGGAGGGATGGAGAGAGAGAAAAAGAGAGAGAGAGGGAGAGAGAGAATGTGTGTGTGTGTGTGTGTGTGAGAGAGAGAGAGAGAGAGAGAGAGAGAGAGCAAGGAATAGGAGAGAGAGGAAGAGAGAGAGAGATAGAGAGAGGGAGGGAGGGAGAGAGAGTGAGAGAGATCGAGAGAGAGAGGGAGAGAGAGGGAGAGCTGAGAGAGAGAGAGAGAGGAATGAGAGAGAGAGATATATAGAGGGAGGGAGAGAGAGAGAGAAAGAGATGAATAGAGAGAGATGAATAGAGAGAGAGAGTGAGAAAGATAGAGAGACAGAGAGGGAGAGAGATAGAGCGGGGGAAAGTGAGAGGGAGAGGGAGAGGGAGAGGGAGAGGGGGAGAGGGAGGGAGAGAGAGAGAGTGAGAGAGAGAGAGAGAGAGAGAGAGAGAGAGATGAACTTTTGCATTTGCATTCATATAAAAAAGGGTAGTACATGCTAAAAGTAAAATAGCTAATGAGCAATCGGTCCCTCAAAAAAAGAAAAGCAACTATCTTCCTCCAGAATGTCCAAAAAATCTTGAGGAATACAATTATTAAAGCTATCTCCTATATCCCAACAAAAAGAACTATCTATAGCCCTCTGAGAACAAAAATGGGCTAATCTGTTAAACCTTTTGTAGGTATGCACAAATAAAACTTTTTAAAACAACCTTATCCAATTCAGCTCCACACTATCCATCGGCTACAGCTTTCACTTCTCCCTATATGTAAAATTCTGCATATGCTTAATCACACTAGCATTATCTCCCTCTATAATAACCCTGTTCAAATCATACATCCATTCGAGGATGAGCTTATCTATGTAATGAAAAGCCAACAGCTCCACCTGTGTGCTGTCCCAATGTGTTAAACTCCACCCAGCCGCAGCAATGAACCTCCCATCACTGTCACGAATAACAATACCAATACCACCTACTTTCGATCTATGCAAAGCTCCATCCAAGTTTATTTTCAACCAACCTGTAGGGGGGGACACCAAGATGACACATTAAACAATCCAAAGGATTGAGAAGTATCCCATTGCTCCAGATGCATCAAAAAATAACTTTGATTAAGAACTTCCATAATGCTGGCAGCCATAGTTCCTGAAGAACAATAGCCTTTCCCATATTTAAGAGCATTTCTACTATTTCAACAATGATGGACGGCCTCACAGTAAATCATCACCCAAACTTTCTTCCCATCAGCTTTCTCAAATGACATTTGTAGCTCCTTAAATGAGGTAAATCGGGGAGCACAGAATCCCCATTTTTCCAACACATCCAACACCTCCAAAAGCTATTTACATCTACACGTAATATGATCTATATCCTCCCGTTCATTGCACCCAACAGAGCAGCTAGATACAACCTGAAAACCACATCCACACAGCCATGAATTTGTTGGGACAATATCTTTGTAAATCCTCCACCAAAACAATCTCACACGAGGCCTCAACCCAAACTTCAAAATTGTGCACACCGGATCATCCTCTTCTTGAAAACCATAGCTGATATAGTTGAACCTAACGGGCTCTTAATCAATTCAAGTGAATCAGAATCCATCCCACAATCAATAGGAATTTCACAAATTATGTCCACTAGTAGCTCACCGAAACAGAGCAAAAGCTTCAGTCTATCCTAGCTACTTCCCTCGATAATAAAATTTGAAACCTTCAAGTTCTCGATTGCATTAACAACACAAAAGGTAGGCCAACCAGCAATCATCCCATCCCATATCCAATTGTCATTCAACACCTCAATATCTCATCCATTACAGATTTTCCACCTAACTGATCCATGTAAGGCAGCAGCACCTTCACATATCATCTTCCAACAGTTTGAATTGCCTCTCCTTACTTCATACTCCTATGGGTTACCACCATACTTGTGCTTCATACATTTCTGAAAGAGCCCCGTAGGCTTTATGATGAATTCCCATATAATTTGAGAGTGCAAAGGCCCTATCCAATTGACACTGGCATGAAAACTGAGACCTCCCTTACATCTTGGTTGAGCCACACTTTCCCAAGAAGCATAATGAAGGCCTTTATGAGTATCGACTTTATCCCATAAAAAGCTACGACACAACTTTTCAATTTCATTAAGAACATATCTTGGGACAACAGTATGTGTCATCATATACACAGATAACGGTAGCAAAATAGAATTTATCAACATCACCCGTCCAGCCATGGATAGTTGCCTGAATCCCCAATTCAAAGCGCAACCACAAGCCTTCTGAATTAATGGAGCAAAGTCCTTCCTAGTGAGCCTCCTCAAAGCCAACTTAATCCCCAAATAATCCATTTCAGCCAATATATAGCACCAAATCAGTTTAGCTAATCGGGACCAAGTAGTGGACGAAGTCATCTTGCTGAAAAGAATTGCTGATTTGTCTATATTAACCCTTTGCCCCATCCAAGCTCAATAATCCTTAAGAATGGATTTAATCTTCTTAGCATTTGGAATAGATGCACCTGCAAAAAACAAAATGTTGTCAGCATAAAGAAGGAGGGAGATAGGAGGTCCCCCACCACTGATTGGAATACCCAACTCCTTAAAATTCTAATGAAAGTGAGCAGACATCAGCTCAGAACACAGGATGAACAAACGGGTGACAAAGGGAAAACTTGGCGGAATCCACATGCTGCAGTAATCACCTCCGTAAGCTGTCCATTTATAAGAATAAAGAACTTCAGATTTTTTACACAGTTTAGCACCCAAAAAAAAAAACTAGGAGGAAATCCCATGCTTCTCAAAACAAGCTCCAAAGTCTTCCAGCTCATCTTATCGTAAGCTTGTTCCATGTCTACTTTCAGAGCCAAATAGCCCATAGTAGATTTTAACACTTTAAATTTATGAATCATCTCTTGTCCAAGCAAGCAATGATTAGAAATAGATCTCCCCGGGACAAACGCTGCTTGTTCTTCAGAAATCAACTTTGGCAACACTCCTTTAATCCTTTTAACAAGCACCTTTGAAACAATCTTATATATTATTTGGCACAAACTAATAGGTCTAAACATGGAAGGAAGATCTGGATTCATAACTTTAAGAAATAACGCTATAACCGTTTCCTTCCAATATGCATCCATATTTTCAGAAGCAAAAAACTCCAAGCAAGCATTCAAAAACGGCTCTCCCATAATATCCCAGAAGAATTTGAAAAATGAAGTTGTGACCCCATCCCTACGAGGAGCATTATTGTGGTCCAACGAGCTCACAACATACCAAATTTCATCCTTAGTGACTTCCCCATCAAGGGCTCCAGCAAATCGTGCCATATAGCTTCTTTGTGATTTAAGGGAAGGCCACCCATCCTCAACAATATCTTTCCCTTTCCATTTCTACTCCAAAAAAAAACTGAAAATAACATTAGAAATATCCCTTTGCTCATTTACCACCTTCCCATCCACTTGCTTAATGGAATCATTGCAGTTGGCTCTCCTCATAGCCGAAGCCATGGAATGAAAAAAAATGTGTGTTACCATCACCTTCCTCAATCCACTTTACCTTAGCTCGTTGCCTCCACCATGTCATAATATGAGAGAGAGAGAGGGAGAGAGAGAGCTATGTGAGAGAGAGAGAGAAAGTGAAAGAGAAAGAGAGTATGAGAGAGAGGAATGAGAAAGAGAGGGAGCGAGAGAGAGGGATAAAGTGAGGGAGGGTGAGAGAGAGAGAAAGAGATAGACAGAGAGAGAGAGACTGAGAGAGGGGGAGAGGGAGAGAGAGAGAGGAATAAGATGGAGAGAGAGAGAGCTGAATATCTGCATTTGCATTAAAATGAAGTAAAACTAGTTATAAGTAAGCAATCAAGTATAACTATACCTTATCTCTCTCCTCCCTCAATAGAGTCAACAATGTGTGACCTGCTGGGCTTTTTGAAGCTCATTATATGTGGTTAATAATTTTAGGTCCGAGCATGGGAGCAGGAATGGAGATTGATCGAGACTGTCAGACGAATCCTTTCACTATGGATGCCTGGGGCGTCACAGGTAGGTCCATTTACAACCAATAATGTTTTGGTCGTCTGTTGGAGGAACTAAAGTCCATGTACCTTGAGATTGTAAAGCTTGAAACTCATGTGACATTGCTTTCCGCCAATGTTCATGCTTAACTGCTTCCTTGTAGGAGGTAGGATCGGATGTGATTATTTGGTGACTGAGGTCAAAAATAGGCTTGGGTTTGAGATTCCTTGTTTGTAAGCGGGTTTTCATTTGATGAAGTTTGGGATTGTTAACTGGAGGAGTAGTAGGACGGGATATATTGGGTGTAGATACTGAAGGTGTAGGCTCAGTATTTGAAGAGCTTAGATTGGTCTGGACAATCTGTGATGGTAGACCAATGGCTGAATTGTTTGGAGTGTTGGCTGCAGTGGTTAAGGAGGATGTAGGAACTATGTAGGAATAGAAATGGTGGAATTTGATTTTCTGAAGCACAATGATTATGCTTATTTGTCTGCAGGAATTGTTTATGATATGGGAATTTGTTTTCATTGAAAACTACATGCCTGGACGTAAACATCCGTTGAGTGTTAGGATCAAGGCATCGGAATCCCTTTTGGTTTGAAGCGTAACCTACAGAAACACACGGAATTGATAGAGGAGACAGTTTGGATTTGGAGTAGGGTTTCAATCATGGAAAACATAAGCATCCAAAGGTTTTAAGATGGGTGTAAGATGGTGGCTTTTGATAGAGCATTTCAAATGGGGTTTTGTATTGAATGGTAACTGTAGGTAGACGATTTATAACATGGATAGCCGTATGTAGAGCTTCAACCCAAAGAGTATGAGGTGCATTGGAATGGATCAAAAAGCTTCGAATGGTTTCTAGAATATGGCGATTCTTACGTTCAGCAACACCATTCTAAGCGGGTGTGTAAGGACAAGTGTATTGATGAAGAATTCCCCAAGTTTTGCAATAAAGTTTGAAATTATTGTTTAGGTATTCTCCACCTCCATCTGTACGGATAGTACAGATATTGGCTTTGAAATGGCATTTGACAAACTTATGAAAATTTACAAAAAACATGGAAAACTTCAGATTTTTGAGTAAGCGGAAAAACCCAACAAAAACGTGAATAGTCATCAATGAAGGTGACAAAGTAATGATAACCTTGTATTGATGTAGTGTGGGAATTACCCCATACATCTGAATGCACTAATTCAAACAGTCTAGTTGTGGTGGTTACGGAAGTAGGGAAAGACAATTGCTTACTCTTAGCTAACTGACATGTGGTACACAAATGACTATGTGATTTATTATGTATATGGCTGTTACTAACAGACAAGCGATTCAGAGTAGCTGCGGCTGGATGCCCGAGCCTGGAATGCCACAGATTAGGCACGGTTTGGATAGAAAGAAGTGCAAGATCTGGTGGTTTAGTTGAACGAATCGAGTATAGTCCATTATGGCATGGACCGTGAAGAAGTAGACGATTGCTCTTCATATCCTTTATTTGGTATCCATTGGAGGAGAAAGAAACAATACAATTATTGTCGTGAGTTAACTGATGGACTGAAAGGAGATTAAAAGAGAGATTTGGCACATGGTGTATGTTTTGAAGAATAAGTTTACCTGAAGGCGTGGGAAGAATTCCTTTGCCTGTATGTTGGATTGGTATCTTTTGTCCATTACCGAGAACAACCTGAGCTGAACCCGTATAAGGATCAGTGGTGGAAAGATGATTTGGATCAGCTGTTAGGTGAGTAGATGCCCCGCTATCAAGGTACCAGTCAGCATGATTTGGCATTTCAGATGAACCGAACAAGGCAGTTTTCTGTGAATCTTCATTGTACGAAAAATCTGCTCGATACCAGCACTTAATAGCAGAATGCCCTGTTTTCATACATATTTGACAAACAGTTGTTCTTGCTGATGACTTGTCTGTACGTGGTTGTGAGGATCGCGGTCCACGACCACGTCGTCCACGATCTGCATTATTCCGACCTCGACCTCGACCTCGGTAAGCAGCTAGTGCCATGGTAGGATCAGTTAACTGAAGATTTTGAAGATCTTTGGTTGAATCTTGAAGAATGCTCTGTTCTTCTGTACACAAAAGACAATACAGATCGTCGAGGCTTATGGGCTGCAGATTTGTCCTGATAGTTGTCTTGAACGCTTGGTAAGTCGCCGGAAGCCCGTTGAGTGTGTATATTATAACATCTTCTGGGTCGATATTACTACCGGCGGCAGCAATCATATCGACTTTTGATTTTATTTCCAGAAGGTAATTGGTCATTGATTTAGCACCCTTAACCAGATGATGTAAATCATTTTTCAATTGAATGACACGAGATCTTGTCGTGGATTGTAACCGAAGCTCGAGTGTCTCCCATATTTCTGCAGTATGGGTTAATGAGAGAGCACATACGGAAGAATAGTCGGTGAAATTACCGAATATAAAGCAGCCGCTAGGTTTTGATCCGTCAGATCCCATTGAGCTTGAACTAGATCATCCGCATTTGAAGAACAGACAGCTGAGGAGTTAGGAGCAGGGGTCGATCCGTCCAAGAATCCCTTAAATCCATTTGCACTGAAGATCTTAAGCACCTGAGATCTCCAAATCGGATAGTTGGTGGCTGTTAGAGAATTTGAGACAAGATTCTTGATGTTGCTTATCAAGAATTTGAGTTGGGGAGAAAAACTGATCTGAGAAACTGTTGTAGTGGAATCCACCGTGGGAGGAGAAGTCGATGATCCGGCCATTTGTAAGAGAAAATGACGATAGCAAAACGAAAAAAAAAAATTCGTTCTCAGACGCGAAGCTCTGATACCATGAAAAACAATAATATTGGTCAATGACTTGCTGTTGAACTTTCTTGTTACTTGCTAATATTGATGTTGTGTAATCCCTCGAACGGTCAATTATAACGTGATTGGAACTTATTGAATCATTTAAGGCTATTCCATTGCACCTTGAAAGAATTATTAAGTATCAGTTAAAGGAAACGTTAAGTAATGGCTTAAAAAGATGTTTGAAAAGCAAAAGAAAAAAAAAAGGATTATACGGGAGGTCATGT
Source organism: Dendrobium catenatum (assembly GCF_001605985.2). Lineage (NCBI taxonomy): Eukaryota > Viridiplantae > Streptophyta > Magnoliopsida > Asparagales > Orchidaceae > Dendrobium > Dendrobium catenatum. Next base: position 15,782 of record NW_021518663.1, on the reverse strand, counting down.
GAAGTTACCAATCAATAAGAGCCATTTGAAATCCTTAGCTGTAGATAAATAAACGTGTCCAGCAACAAGCAGCACAAGGAGACTGGAATTATCACGCAACCTGTGCGTTCTAGGATAGAAATAAATCATGTAATGGGAGATGAACAGAAAATCAATTTATAATATTTTAAACATTAAAAAATAATTAACAAGTTTTTTCCAATCTTTATGGAAACGAGCCTTTAGTATCTTTTTTTTTCACCATGTTAGCTTATAATTGTTAATGGGCACTTTACATTTAACATTTGAAGTTGCTTTTTTTTTTTTTTTAATATAGAACCGTGCTCTATCACCTTTAGAAGTTGTGAGCTCTGAAAATTTGTGCCCTAGCCTCTCTACAGCCCCTTTTTTTTCTTTGTTCCAAGACATTTTTAGAAGGCAGATTGGGTTGTGAATAAGACATCACCCAGAGATTTCACCTTCATTTTGCGAGGACTTTATAATCTGAGTTCAGGTTTCCTACAGGCGCAAGCCCCTATAGTTAATTACCCCTCCTGATAACAGGAGAGAAATTTTGATTAAGGCTAGTCTGAAAACTTTGGTTTTATGAACTGCATGTTGTTTCTGTTATTGAGAATGTTTAACAGGATTTTGTTTTATTTGTAGGTTTGAATCTGTATATATGGACGAAGAGATTAGAGTTGCCAAGGACATTCGAGGCGATTACTTAGTTGTTGATCGAGCTCCTTATTCTTGGAAAGAATGAAGCTTTACGTTCTCAATTCAGGTGATGATTTTCTTCTTGATATGCTGACCTCTCATGGGATTCATCTTGCACTACAAGTTCAAATAGAGTGGGATGAACCAGTATAAATTAAAGTCTTACCTAAAAATATTTCTTACCGTGTTCTTAAAAGTGCTTAGAATCACTTTTCTTACATGTGAGTGTTTGGAATTAAGTTTTGGAAGTCTACAGATATTTGTCTTCATATGGAGTCAATTTTTGCAAATTCAGAACCTTCTCATGGAATTCTATAGTTTTTTTTTTCTCAATTCAGTTCATAAAAATGCCAACAAAAAAAAAAAAAAACTTAAAATAGTCTCCAGACCATTGGGCGTGCAGCCAATTTAGTCCTAAAATATCACATTGCTCTAACTTAGTCCCTCGACTATACGAAAATTGATCCAAAACGATCGCTCATGTTACAATTATGATATTAAATTAATCTCATTTTAGCCCCTCAACTATACAAAATTGATTCAAATTTAGCCCCAAAAGATTTCTTTTGGATCAATTTTGTATAGTCAATGAACTAAATTAAAGCAAGGTGATACTCTGAGATTAAATTGATCATATATGAAATAGTTGAGAGACTGTTTTGAAATTTATCCCCATAAAAATATATAAACCTTTCATCAAGACCAACAGTAGCAATCAAAGCTGTTTACATTCCAACATGTGCTGTTAAAGACTTGTTTCTTTTCTGGTAATTGTTTCATTATGTTAATCAAACTGTTATTATTTCCATTTATTATTATTACAAAAAATTGAATCCTTTTCAGTTTATTCATTTTGGTTCACTTGATGTGTGCAGGTTTGAGGCCATTATTGTATGCACCTGGATGGAGAGATGTGTATATTCTAACTTGATAGGTAAATGCAGATAGTAAACTTTACTAATGGCTCTTAGATTTCGTTTGGAACAGTTTTTTTAATGCTTTTTAAAACGGTTTTTTAGTTAAAAAAATTTTTGTACTAAAAAAATTGTTTTTGAAAATAGTAATAAAGTTATCCCAAACAAAACTTTAATGATGATATTGTTTATATTTGCTGAGCAAATTAAAATAAAATAACCATCTTTTCATTTGTAATGCATGTAAGAAAGATGTATTACATATATATAAAGTAAGACCTTTCATTCAAAAATAAAATATGTTACTTAGAAATATAATATTTCACTCATAATATGGTAATTGAAAAAATATATTTCTAATGCTCGAAATAATATATATTTAGAGAATGAATGATTTTGTTCTTATAATTACAGGTCATAATATATACAAACTTAGATCTATAAATAAGAAAATTAGAGGATAGATTATATTCTTTTATATGAATTGAGATATTTTATCATAATTTTTTTTTTTTTAATTTTTTGTTTTTTAATCACGCGCCATTCAATTAGTAAATCGACATCATTCACCTTAAATTCATGAAAAATAGTATGAATTTAAATTTCATGAAAATTCAAAATAATTTGATTATGCATCAAACTTTTAGAGTTGGAAGGTCTAGAGAGTGAAATAAATTATTCACTAATTTTATGATTTATGCGTAATCAAATCTCATAGAATCTTTTGAGCATGTATAAAATATTATCTAATATATAAGAATGAGACAAACCAACAAGACTTTAGGCTTAAAGAATATTGAACCTCAATCTAGGTAAAGTTATGTGGGAATCATAGAATATCTGGATGTGTTTGTGGAGGGTGCAGATGTATTTATAGGAAAAATGAATGACACAATCATAGAAATGTAGTTAAAGAATCCTAAATCCTAGAGGTGAAAAAATCTTCCTGAAGAGAACTCATAAATTTTTGTAATAATTTTTTTCTTGGCATGGGGACACTCAAGGGAAAAACTCAAGAATGAAAGACTCCAAAGGTGATAGGTCACACATTTTAAAATATCAGATAAGTCTAGATCATTAAAATGTCCCTAAATAATAGCCATCAAAAGTTACTACGAAATGAAAACCTCGCAATGCAAGAGGCTGCAAAAGAGATGAAGTGATATAAGAAAGTGGGGACTAACATATCAAGTGGGATAATGAACCCAATTAAGATTATATGATTCCATCATTCTAGGTCATCAGGACCAGTGATATGATTAGTCATTTAATGACGTGAGAATCATTATTAGTAATTAACAATATATAGGCTATCTTATTCTTTGTTATCTCATAAATTAAGGGCATGGATCTAGTTCTATGCTAACAAATGAGATGAAAATATAAGGGACAAACTCAAACTGAACTTATGTTACTTGCGAGATGGTACATACCAAGGATGTATGGCTACCTAGGCTCTAAGACTAAGGGATAGAAAGAAGGGTATTTTCTCCTTGTGGCCAAGAGGATACCCATCATAGATCTTACTGAAAGATCGTTAGGGATCTTAAGCCCTTATGAACTGGCCCAAGGCTAACAAAGAAAAGAGGTGAATTGAATAACTTTAAAACCAAAGATAAAACTCAAACCAAAATCACCACAGAAATCAAAGTGCGGAAATTAAATAATGCGGAAGCAATAATAAGAAAGAACACACCGGATTTATAGTGGTTCGGTCAAACCCTGACCTACGTCCACTCCTTGGAGGCACCCTCCAAG